>NC_073313.1:267282762-267345262 GCF_027595985.1 Sorex araneus | reverse complement strand
ACCCCCGGCCAGACCCCGCCCAGACACCCCCAGACCCTCGCCCAGGACACCGCCCAGAAACCCCGCCCAGACCCCCGCCCAGACACCCCCAGACCCTCGCCCAGACACCGCCCAGAATCCCGCCCAGACCCCGCCCAGACACCACCCAGAACCCCGCCCAGACCCCGACCCCGCCCAGACCCCCGCCCAGACCCCCCCCCGCCCAGACCCCGCCCAGACCCCGCCCTGACCCCCGCCCAGACCCCGCCCAGACCTCCGCCCAAACCCCTGTCCAGCTAGCAGGGAACTTTCCGGACTCCTGAGATGCAGCCCGTGGTCTCAGGACTCGGGGGCGTGGAGACCCCAGACCCTCGGCTAGAGCAGCGCCGCCTTTCCGCCCGCGAGCCCCCGCCCCTCCCTCCGGCCCCCCACCGCGGAGCCGGGACCAGCTTCTCTCTCTGGCCCCCACCCAAGGTCACGCCCGGCCAGCGCCAGCCCGGCTGCTGCAGTCTTGGCCCTGACCAAGGTGCTCCGAGCAGCTGGGAGAGAGGAAGGCTCTGGTGCGGCTCCCGGTTCTCTCCTCTCCATTTCTGACTCGGAAAAAGTCTCCCCCAGACTCTCTCCACTGTGGGCATGATGGTTTGCAGTACAGACACTGGGAGGCCGTCACGTCTGGTCCTTCACCTACTCTCAGCACACACCTCCCCTCCCGAGCATCCCTCCAACCCTCACTGACTCAGTGACCCCTTCTCCACCCCAGCCGCCTTCTCCCCCCGCTCATGAGGCAGCTGCCAACCATGGGGCAATATTCATGGCCCTTGTGTCTACTGTCCTTAGGTGTCTGTCTCATATTATGATATTTTCTATCCCACCAATGAGTGCAGTCCTTCTGTGTCTGTCCCTCTCCTTCTGACTCATTTCACTTAGCATGATACTCTTCATGTCCATCCACTTATAAGCAAATTTCAGGACTTCATTTCTCCTAACAGCTGCATAGTATTCCACTGCGTAGACGTACCAGTGTTTCTTTAACCAGTCGTCTGTTCTCGGGTTGCCATAGAGACAGGGTGTGGGGTAGGGCAGTGCAGGGGACGGGAGACTGGGGAAATTGGTGGTGGGGAATGTGCACTGGTGGAGGGATGGGTGTTTGATCATTGTATGCCTGAAACTCAAATATGAACGCTTTGTAGCTGTAGCTCACGGTTACTGGATGAAACAAAAAAGAAAGAAAGAAAGAAAGAAAGAAAGAAAGAAAGAAAGAAAGAAAGAAAGAAAGAAAGAAAGAAAGAAAGAAAGAAAGAAAGAAAGGAAAGAAGAAAAAAGAAAAAGAAAACATTGTCTGGGCAGAAGTTTCCACTTGACACAGAGCCAGCTCAGGGGGAAACAGTTCTTTTATCGTGTCTGAGTCTCAGCCGAGAGCCAGGAATCCTGGCCGTCTGCGCCGACGGGGCCATTTGTGGGGCAGTCCTTCCGTTGAATGAGCCCTAGATCGTGGGGTGGGGTTGAATCTGGCGTCTGGCCTCATCCACGGTGCTCTGTTCTGCATAGCTACAGCTTGGTCATTTTCCCAACAAACATCTATCATGGGGGGCCAGAGCGATAGCACAGCCGGGAGGGTGTTTGCCTTGCATGCGGCCAACCCGGGTTTGACCCCCAGCATCCCATAGGGTCCCCCGAGCACCGCCAGGTGTGATCCCTGAGTGCAGAGCCAGGAGGAACCCCTGAGCATCGCCGGATGTGACCCAAAAAGAAAAAAAATCTATCGGGGCAAACTTTGAAAGAAATTCACGTGTGACAGAAGGTGGACGGATCCTCCAAGCCCCAGAACCTGCCCGACTGACAGCCTCGGGGGCAGGGGGCGCCCGGGCAGCCTGGGGGGCGCGGGGCAGCCTCAGGGAACTGACAGCCTCGGGCGGGGGGCGCGGGGCAGCCCTCAGGAAGGGGCGTTCGGGGTCTGGACGGCAGAGCCCAGTGGGGAGGGGGCTCCCCGAGGGGCCTGCGGGGCTTCGGGGCTCATGGAGAACCAATGACGGGAACGTTTGATGAGAAGGGGCTTCGCAGTAGAGGCACCGGGGCATGGGCAGGCGGGGTCCCGGGGCTCGCCCGCCCACGGCCTTGGGGAGAGTGGACAGTCCCCGCACCCAAGGCCAGCGGGCCTGGGGACGGGCACAGCCGAGGACGCGGGCACAGAGCTGGGACCCACGGCCCAGGCCCCGGGGAGTCCGTGCGGGCGTCCAAGGGAGAAGGTCAAACATGGGGTGGACCCTGAGGACTGTGGGAGCCCTAGCAGGCCGGACCCCAGACCCCATGCTGGGGCCACAGATGTCGGGGCAAAAGGCGCCGCTCACGGGAGTCCTCCCATCAGTTCCTGGCTGCTCTGTGGTCAAGACTCTACAAGCGTCTCCTCCTTCCCCCTCCCCCCTTCCCCCTCCCCCCTCCCTTCTTCCCCTCCCCCCACCTCCATCCCCGCCTGCCCCAGCCCTCCCAGAGGGCCCCCTGCCTCCTGGTCCCTTAGCCCGGCTCCTGCCCATGGTCCCCACCCTCCGGTGTCCGGGTCTCTCTCTCCGTACATGTTTCCGGAACCTTCTGTTCACAGGGCGGCCAGCAGGACCAGGGCCTTCCGGACGCCTGCCCAGAGCCCTCCAGTTGGGGTCCCCGGGCACCGTCGGGCGGCCTCGACCAACCATCAGTGGACTCGGAGAACGGGGGTCTGGCTGGTAGAGCCCTGAGGGGCAGCTCGCAGGAAGCAGCCCCTCAAAGCCTCCCGACACGAGGCTCTGGCCAGCAGAGTCTCACGCCGTAGTTTCCAAGCAGCAGGGGACTCGCTCCCGTGCCCCTTCCTGCGCTGGGTGCTGGGGCCCTCGAGGGGGCCAGCCCTGCCCGCGGCCCGGCCCTCCCGGCCTCTCCCGCTGCCGGACACTTGAGGACGCGGAAATCCCGCTCGGACCCTCCATCTGTCATCGGCTTCTTTAGGAGACCCCAGACGCCCCCGAGGGTCCGTCATCAGCCCTCTCACCCCTGCCCTTCCCCTCTCCTGGCACCTGCATCCCGCCCCCCCCCCCCCGCCACCGCCCTGCAGGGAGAGGCCCCTCTCGGCCCCTCTCGGCCCCTCTCGCCCTGTTGATCTTGGCTGTGAACTTTGCTCTCCGCAGGCTGCGTCCTTGGCCGCGTGCGGAGGGGGGTCGGGCCGGGAAGGGGCCTGCCGGAAAGGGCTTCCGGGCTGGGGTCCGGGGCACGGCCAGGCCCAGAGTCCAGTTACTTCTGCGTGTTCAAACCCGCATTCCTTTCTTTTTTCCTCCCGTAAATGAATCTGTTGTTAAAAGAACTTTTTATCACCCCCAGAAAGCAGGGGCCGGCCGCCGGCCTTGCCAAGCCTGGCTGTCAGGAGCGAGGAGACCGGGTCCAGCCCCACATCTGAGACCCCCTGGGGAGCCTGGCTGGAAGGGGGGGCTGAGGGCAGAGCAGGCGCGAACCGGAGCTGACAGGGGCCGTTTCCAGAAAGCCGCCAAGGGCAGCGGCCACTGTGCCGGGAGCCGCTGAGTGACCACCCAGCCCCGGGCGCCCGCACTGCCCCACACGCTCTCACGGCTGCTCCAGCCCCACAGGGATGGCCCCCGGGGGGGTGCTGGAGAAGCCGCCGGGGCCGCCCACTTCCCAGGCGAGAAGGCCGAGGACGGCGGTGAAGTGCGTGTCCAGGGCCGCGTGGCCGGAAGTGGCTGAGCCCAGGCCACTGACGCTGAGTTTGCTGCTGTGTTTACAGCAGACAGGATGTGCCACGGCCACGGGCCATGGGGCCACGGGACCACAGAACACAGGACCACGGGACCCCAGGCAGCCGGGAAGACGCTCCTCCCACAGGAAGAGGAACTGGAGCCCCTGCTCCCTGCAGCCCCCCGCGGCCCCCCACTGCCCGTTCCTGCTCTCTGAGGACGGGAGCATCAGCTCAGAGCCCGCACTGACCCCGGGCTGGGCCCCCCACGGCCTTGCAGGGACCAGGTCCACGCGGCGCCCGCGTCAGCACTGTCGCCTGGTGCCCAGATGTGGGCGGGCGGGGGCGTCCATCCCGGGGGCATTGGGCGAGGAGCCCCCAGGGCAGGGCCCCCAGCCCCGGGAGGCCCCCGAGCCCCAGTGGGGAGGGGCAGACAGGAAGTGCCCGTCCCTCCCGGCCTGAGAGCCGGACGTCCCGGGCTCTGGGGACGGGTTTGCTGGGCCCCGTCTGGTCCTGTCTCCGAGACGGGCTGGGCAGGGACCCTCTGCCCACTATGGGCCAAGGCCCCCAAGCCAGAGCCTGAGCTGCCCAGTGGGCGGCCAGCGGCCCCTGTGGGTGGGTGCGGGCGTCACACACGCCGGAACGCTGCTCCCCGCCCTGAGCTCATCGGGGGGTTTCGGAGAAAACGGACGTAGGCGCTCTCGGGGCCCTGAGTGCTGGGCCGAGACTCGCCATGACCCAGCGGGGCCCGGGGGGCGGAGAGGCCAGGCCTCGGGCTGGGGCCAAAGGGCTGGTCAGGGTCCCTTGGCCGTAGCAGCTGGCGTGTGAGGGGCCGTCGGAGACCCCCGTGCACAGGAGGCCCGAGTGGGCGGCCAGACGGGAGCAGGGGGCAGTAGGGGGACCCCCGGGCCACAGGGCCCTGTGTGCAGCGACCATGATTCCGTGTGTCCACTCACGGGCCCTGGCCTGTCCTTTCTGCTCAGGCCCAGAAACCAGGAACGTCTTCGGGGTGGGCACAGGGCCAGGCCGCGCCGCCTCCGGGGAGGCTGAAAATAGGGTCTACCGGGCCCTCCTTTCTGCCCCCGAGGACAGCCGGTCAGCAGCTGTGTCCGGCGCCGGCCCCAGGAGTGGACGCCCCGCACATGGCCAAGAGCAGACAGACTTGGCTTCTGTCTCCAGTTGGGCTCTGAAGGGGCCCCAGGGCCCTGGGCACGGCCAACCAGGGACCCCCAGGCTGCTGACCCCTCGGCCAGCCGGGCACCCCCAGGCTGCTGACCCCTCGGCCACACTGACTCTCGCTCAGGCCACGGGGGACGGACAACGAGAGGGTCCTGACGCCGGGTCCCTGGGGACGCCCAGCTTCTCTGGGGTTGCCACGTGGTCAGTGGCCCCTGGACGCATGTCCGTAGCCGGCCCTGGGCCATCTCTTAGGGACTCTGAAGTCCCTGGGCTGGGGTGACGTTTCACACAGCCGAGAGCCGAGGGGGGCCCGGGGGCCTTTCCAAGAGGGGGGCCGGGGCTAAGGTTTCCCGGGGGCTGGGCTGGGCTGGCCGCGCGGGGGCAGCCGGGCACCACCCCTGGGCACAGAGCCCGGTGGGCTCGGAGCGGGCGGCCCCTCCTCTGCCTTCCGGGGCCCGTGGAGAGCACACATGCTCACCCGGCTCCGGGGGGCTTCGGGGGGCCCGTCACGAACGGGCTCGTCTCTGCTGCAGTGTGACGTCCCCTCGCCTGAAGGACGCCGCCTTCGACTTCTGTCCCGAGACTCAAGGACGAGATTTCCAAACTATTACCTGTTTGTGAAACAGTTAATTTAATTATTGGGGGTGGGGATGGAGCCACACCCAGCAGAGCTCAGGGCTGACTTCTGGCTCAGTGCTCAGGGACACTCAACGGACACTCAACGGACAGACGGACTCCCGGCTCTGTGCTCAGGACTGACTCCCAGCTCTGTGCTCAGGGCTGACTCCCGGCTCTGTGCTCAGGGCTGACTCCCAGCTCTGTGCTCAAGGCTGACTCCCGGCTCTGTGCTCAGGGCTGACTCCCGGCTCAGTGCTCAGGGCTGACTCCCGGCTCTGTGCTCAGGGCCACTCCTGGCTCTGTGCTCAGGGCTCACTCTGGGCACGGATCGGGGGACCCCGCGCCATGCCGGGGTCCAGCCAGGGGAGCCTCAGGCAAGGCAAGTGCCTCCCCCCTCACTCTCTCTCCGGCCCAGGAACTGTTCCTGGTGACTCAGTGCTATTATCTGACCAAGAGCTCCTGCGTGGGCCAGAGAGTGGACGGGGAGAGGTGCGTGTCCCGCTCGAGCCAGCCCCGCCCACCAGACTGGCCCTCACGCCCCCACGCCCGCAGGCACCCGCTACTCTGTGTTCCGGGGTCTCACTCTGAGCCACCAGCCCGCCTGGCCCAGTCTCCCGGGGGGTCCGGGCCCTCGGGAATCCCACCCCAGGAGAGCGCCTGCCAGGGGCATCCTCCAGGCTCCAGGGAAGCAGCGAGAACAGCCCCTCCCGCAAACACACGAGCGGGGACCCTGCGGGCACCACCCCCAGCCTCCAGCCCACCCACTGTGCTGGCACGTCCCGCGCCAGCGGAGAGAGTTAGACGGACGGGGCGCGGGGGCAGTGTCCTGGGAGGGCCGGGATGGAGGAATTGATGGATCTTAATTTTTTATTGAGTCCCTGTGAGATACACCCTTACTAAGCTGCTCGTGGTCGGGTTTCAGTCACACAGTGTCCCAACACCCGCCCCACCAGTGCACATTCCCCAGCACCCTGTCCCCAGGGCCCCTCCCCTAGCCCCCCAACTCCCCCAGCTGCCTCTATGACAGGCACTTCTCTGTCTCTCTCCCCTCCCTCCCTCCCTCTCTCCCCCCTCTCCCCCTCTCTCTCCCACTCTTCTCCCTCTCTCTCCCCTCTCCCCCTCTCTCTCCCTCTCTTCTCCCTCTCTCTCCCTCCTTCCCTTTCCCTCCCTCTCTCCCTCTCCCTCTCTTCTCCCTCTCTCTTTCCCCCTCCCTCCCTCCCTCCCTCCCTCCCCTCCCTCTCTCTCCCTCTCTCTCCCACTCTTCTCCCTCTCTCTCCCCCTCCCTCCCTCTCTCTCTCCCCCTCCCTCCCTCTCTCTCTCCCCCTCCCTCCCTCCCTCTCTCTCCCCTCTCCCCCCCTCTCTCCCACTCTTCTCCCTCTCTCTCCCCCTCCCTCCCTCCCTCTCTCTCCCCTCTCCCTCTCTCCCCCTCCCTCCCTCCCTCTCTCTCTCCTCTCCTTCTCTCCCTCTCTCTCTCCCCCTCCCTCTCTCCCTCTCTCTCCCCTCTCCCTCTCTCTCCCTCTCTCTCTCCCTCTCTCTCCCTCTCTCTCTCCCTCCCTCCCTCCCTCTCTCTCCCCTCTCCCTCTCTCCTCTCCCACTCTTCTCCCTCTTTCTCTCCCTCCTTCCCTTTCCCTCCCTCTCCCTCTCTCTCTCCCTCTCTTCTCCCTCTCTCTCTCCCCCTCTCTCCTTTTGGGCATTGTGGTTTGCAATACAAATGCAGAAAGATGATCAGGAATATCCCTTTACCTGGACTGGAGCGTTAGCACAGCGGGAGGGCATTTGCCATGCATGCGGCCGACTGGGTTCGATTCCTCCACCCCTCTCGGAGAGCCCGGCAAGCTACTGAGAGCATCTCACCGGTAAGCTCCCCGGGGTGTATTTGAAATGCCAAAAAAGTAACAAGTCTCACAATGGAGACGTTACTGTTGCCCACTCGAGCAAGTTGATGAACAAGGGGATGGCAGTGCTACAGTGTTACAGTGCTCCCTTTCCTACTTTTAGCACTTAGTTCTTGTCCAGCGTGGCCATTCCCGGCTATTATGTCACACCTGTCCCTCCTCTATCTCCCCCCCTGCCGCCTCCCACACACTTGACACTTGTGGTCGATTCCAACCACGGACCGAGGACTGGGAGTTGGCCAGGGAGCCCCCGCACAGCAAGGAGGGAGCACGGGGAGGAGCTGAGGAGGAGAAAGGCGTCCGCTGCTTAGGGGGCAGCCGCGGCCCCGCGGCCCGGGGAGGGAAGCTGGCTCCCGCCACCGTCTCGGCCAAGACCCGCGCCCAGGGCTGCAGATGGTCACCTCGTTTCCCGTCTCCGGTTTCTGAGGCGTCTGCGTCTCCGCCACTGGTCTCAGCAGCCACGCTCTTCCGCTGGGTCAGTTCTGTCCACCCGCCCTTAATGGCGGCGTAAGTAACCCCACGGCCTGCCCGGCACACGGCAGTCCTGCTTGCCGCCTGGAGGTAGTGATGCTCGTGACCAGCTGGAGGCGGCGACGCTCATGGCAATGCTGGTGGCCAGCCTGGAGGCGGCGACGCTGGTGGCAGCCTTGTGCTCCCTGTGCACCCAGACGCCACAGGGAATCTCGGAAGGGCCACGCCGGCCAGGAGACGGCTCTGGGGGGTCTGTCCTGCAGGAGGCCCCGGGCCGAGATGCTTTATGGCCACAGCTGGGCGACTCTGGTTTCACTCCTGGCGAGTGTGAAACCACCGGCCTTTGTTGTCGCCGAGCAAAGGGTTTAGTCACGGGCTCCTCTGAGCTCGGCCGGCCCTGGGTGGGAGAAGGAGGCGCAGCAGGTGGGGCCGGACACGCGGCCCCCAGGAACAAGGCCTGATTTTCTGGAAACCCGCTGTTTGCGGGGACAATGCGCTTGTTTCCAGGGAAACGGGATCGTTTGTGGTGGCAAAGCCCCAAGTTCCTCCCTCCCTCCCTCCCTCCCTCTTTCCCTCTCTCCCTCCCTCCCTCTTTCCCTCCCTCCCTCCCTCCCTCC
This sequence comes from Sorex araneus, assembly GCF_027595985.1. Taxonomy (NCBI): domain Eukaryota; kingdom Metazoa; phylum Chordata; class Mammalia; order Eulipotyphla; family Soricidae; genus Sorex; species Sorex araneus. The sequence goes on along the minus strand of NC_073313.1, from coordinate 267,336,794 downwards.
TTCCCTCCTTCCCTCTTTCCCTCCCTCCCTCCTTCCCTCCTTCTCTTCCTCCTTCCTCCCTCCCTCCTTCCTTCCTTCCTCCCTTCCTCCCTCCCTTCCTCCCTCCTTCCTTCCTTCCCTCCCTCCTTCCCTCCCTTCCTTCCTTCCTTCCTTCCTTCCTTCCTTCCTTCCTTCCTTCCTTCTTTCCTTTCTTCCTTCCTTCCTTCCCTCCTTCCTTCCTTCCCTCCCTCCCTTCCTCCTTCCTCCCTCCCTTCCTCCTTCCTTCGTTCCTCCCTCCCTTCCTCCCTTCCTCCCTCCCTCCCTTCCTTCGTTCCTCCCTTCCTCCCTCCCTTCCTTCTTCCTTCCTTCCTTCCTTCCTTCCTTCCTTCCTTCCTTCCTTCCTTCCTTCCTTCCTTCCTTCCTTCCTTCCTTCCTTCCTTCCTTCCTTCCTTCCCCTCGTCCCCTTCCCCTCCCCCTTCCCCTTTCCCTCCCCTTCCCTTTTCTTTCCTTCCTCCCTCCCCTCCTCTCCCTCCCTTCCTCCTCCCTCCTCTGCTCTGTTTCATGGTGCATGCAGGGGCTTCAGGCAAGGCTGTCAAGGGAATTTATGGGATAAAGGGAAAGTTTCTGTTTCCCACTTTTACCAAAATACTCTCGTGTCACATAGCAGTCTGTTATTCCTCTCACCTCAGCTTGATGACACTCACACTCAGAGACACATTCAAAATATCAGACATAAACACACAAACACAGAGACACACTCACACACCTACGCTCACACAGACACACATTCAGTCACACATTCAGACATATTCACACATAGACATACATACAGAGACACATCAATATAAATACACGTTCACTCATACAGACACACACACACACTCACTCATACACTCAAAAAACAGCTAGACACACAAATTCAGACACACATTCACTCCTATACACATACCTGCAGACAGACACACTCAAACATGCCCACAACTACACACATACATACACACTTATAGACACACACTTGCACACTCACTCATACATATACACACACACATACTCTCTCTCTCTCTCTCTCTCTCTCTCTCTCTCTCTCTCACACACACACACACACACACACACACACACACACACCCCTTCACAGTGACCATCTGAAGCCCGATCCAAGACTCTGTTCAACAGACTCGGGCAAGTTGCTATGAGGGTTTATTTTTTCTTTTAATTTATTGTGCTTCTCTCTCTTTGCTTTATTTTAGTGATAATACTTTTTAAAACTCTATTTGTATGGAACTTCCACCGCCCGGAGATAATACGGTTCTCACGGCACACTTCCCCACACAGAAACTCTGCTTTGCAGTCGATGCCGGGGTGAGCGGTGAGACCCTCGCGTCCTGAGGAGAACCGTTACACGCAGAAGTGGCGCCATGAACCGCCTGAACGAAAACCAGCATTGGCTCATGGACGCCTTGGACTAGTTGTCTGAGAAACCTTTGGGGAAAAGTCTATTTGGACTGAAGAGACAGTGCAACAGCCCAAACCCGTGTTTCACAGGCTTGAGGCACCGCACGGTCTCGTAAATGCCACCTGGAGTCACCCCCCAGCTCAGCGCTGGGACTCTGAGCACTGCTGGGCTAGCCACAAAGCCCAACAGGACAAAATAAAAAAGCATCACAGACGTGTTAGATAATGTAGGGAAAACAGTCACATTTTTAAAAAGTGCGTGGCTGTGTCGGTGTGCAGCCTGCGGTTCCGTGTTGCCGTCCCACACAGAGCAGCACGTGGGGCCTCGAGGGGGCTCGAGAGCCCTTAGCTTAGACTCAACCCTCACACAGCCGCGAGCCAGATCAATTATTCCAAGATGAATAGCCACTTCCCGTGTGAAATATTCACCAGATTTGTGTCCTAAGTTTGTATTTGGGATAAAAGGCATAATTTGAACCACAGTTTTACATTAACTGCGAGAAAAAGAGTAAATTATATTCAAACTATTTTTAGCCTAGAGCATATAACACAATTTTTGTTATACTTGGCTTTGAAGTGAGGAAAACATGGTTTCCTGTGGAATCAACCTGGGGTGAGCCGTGCGTTGTCATTTTAATGGTCTTTGTGTAAATTAGATTAAAAAATCATCCAACAACCGTTGCCGATTAATCTACGGAGCAAAGTAATTCGCCATGACGCTGCGCTGACGCTTTAGAGCCGCCTTAGCCCTGAACGTGTCCTGACAACAGCGGCGCAGGCGCGTCGGTGGGACGGGCACCGAGAACTGCTCCTCACGGGTTGCTCACAGTGATCCTTGTCGTTCCCGCCTCGGCTTTGTAAAGTAGGTAGCGCCGCCACCGCCACTGTCACCATCGTCCCCACCGCCGGTAGCATCAGCGTCTCCACTGCCACTGCCATGACCGTCACCACCACTGCCACCGCCCGTCACTACTCCCATGACACCATCGCCTTTACCACACCCCCACTGTCGCCGCCATCACCCCATCATTCGCATAACCGCTAGCCCCAGCAACACCGGTACCACCACCACCATCACCACCACCACCACCACCACCACCACCATCACCATCACCATCACCACCACCGTCATCACCACCACCATCACCACCACCACATCACCACCACCACCATCACCATCACCACCATCACCATCACCACCATCACCATCACCACCACCATCACCACCATCACCACCACCATCCTCACCACCACCACCACCACCACCAGCATCACCATCACCACCACCATCACCACCACCACCATCCTCACCACCACCACCACCACCACCACCACCGTCACCACCATCACCATCACCCTCACCACCACCGTCACCACCACCACCACTACCACCACCCTCACCGTCACCCTCCTCCCCTTGACAGCCCCACTTACACAGGCTTCAACGACTTGCCCGAGACTAAGGCCCAGCGTGAAGGCTGCAGCCCCGCCCCTGGGCGCCAGCTGCCCTCTGGGTGGCTCCTGTGGCCTTGGCGGACGGGGCGGTGGGCCGGGCACCCCCTCCCATGCTGTCCCCACCGCACGGCACAGCATGCCCCGGGAGCCAGAGAGCACGCCCACCTGGGCCTGCCGGCCCCCCGGTGCCCGAGACTGCTGGCCCCGCGCAGGACACATCCCTGGTCACGCGGTGTGGAACACGCTTTCCCCCGAGATGGGCTGTACTGTGGACTGTCCGCACGAGATGTTTCCCGCCCGAGGGGACACTTGTGTTTCCATTTCAGTTTTGAACGACCGGTGCCTTTCGGCCTCCAGACTGTCTGCTGTGTGACTGCGTCTACACCGGGCCTGTCGGGCACGGAGACTGGAATCCGAGTGGCCCCGAGTAGCCCCCGGGCGTTCTCCCCGGCTCGGTTTATTTTAGGCTGAAGCACTTGTGGCGGCCCACGTGTGACCCCTCGCCAAGCGCCTCCGCTTCCTCTCCTCGGGCGGGACGCGTGATGCAGTGTTTGCAGTCAGCCGGGGCCGGCACCCGTCCCGAGCCCCTTCCCTGAGAGTCGGGTTTGCAGGGCTGCGGGCACGCCGCACTCGGGGCCACTCCTTAGCTCCCCCTGCGACAGGCATGTCACCTTCGGTTCCACGTAGAGAGCACGAGAGACTCCTCAGTAAAACGCGCCTCAGTAAAACGAGGCCGGCGGGCTGGGCCGGGGGAGGCTCGGCTGTGGAGGGCGCGGTCACAGCCCCGAGGCTGGGCTCTGGGCGCCAGGACCGCAAACACTCAGGAAATGAATCAAAATCCACGTGCAGGACACACGCGAGAGGGGCCGGCCTGACGCTTCTCTGAAGTTTGAGGCTGCGGCCGTTGCTCCCTCCCGTTTGCAATTTGCAAATCCCTGATCCTGGCTCTCGAGGCCTAATTGCCACGAATGTCTCCTCAGGAAATAATGATGCAACCAAAGGCTGCCAGAACTGCCCCCACGGAGGAAGGGGAGCCGTGTGGGAAGGGGGGAAGCTGGGGACGGCGGCCTGCCCAGCGGGGACGCGAAGGCCGGTGGGCGGGCGGCCGGGGCCGTCGGCGACAGGTGAGGGGGCCCTGGATTTGGTGCCGAGGGACCCCGAGGAGAAGGAGCTGGAGGATTTTCAAAACTCCACACCTGTTGCTGCTCTGCTCGCCGGTAGCACTGAGGAAGATGAAACAGCAGCTATGTGGCAATTCATTATTTTGACCTCCTAGAGATTTTTCATTTTGCAGCCTCGGCTTCAGTTGCTTGGAGACACGTGACCCTGGAGATGAAAAGTGGGTGTTGGCCCGAGGGCCCAGGCTTCCGGCTATCAAACGGGATGCGTCTTCCCGAGGCCTCGGGCTACCGAGCACTAATACCGCCTAACACGGCGGAGAAAAGGAAAAGGAAGGATTTGATTTCAAAGTCTAAAGCTGGGCTTAGCCCTGGTAGCAAGCGCCGGCCTTGATCTCAGCACCCCAGAAAAGATTTTAAAAATCACGGTTTAAAGATTTTCTGAAAGGTTTGCTTACTTTGGGAGGGATGTTTTACGGCGGCGTCACGGACTCCTATTTCACTCTGAGGGTCACAGCTTAATGACTTGGCGTCTGCGTCTGCTGCTGAATGATCGCCCTGCCGAGTCGAGGTAATATCCCTCGCCAGACGGAGTTTTCTTCCCTCCATGGGGAACGTTTCATCTTTTTGGTATTTACTGTCTTAGCGAGTTTTAAATAGGAAGCGGAGCATGATTAGGGCGTGGCCGTGATGGCGAGCACCGAAAGGGAGCACCTCGGGGCTGGAGCCATAGCACAGCGGGGAGGGCGTTCACCTTGCACACAGCCAACCTGGGTTCGATCCTCGGCATCCCATATGGTCCCCCGAGCACCGCCAGGAGTAATTCCTGAGTGCAGAGCCAGAGGTAACCCCTGAGCATCACTGGGTGTGACCCGAAAAGGAAAATAAAAAAGGAGTCCCTGGACCTCAACTCTCTGCCCGCCCCCAGCCGGCACCCCAAGCTGCTCTCCGTAACTCTCCTTGGGTGTGTCCCGTTTCCCGTGCCCGTGTGACGGACAGTCCTTTTCTCTGTCTAACACTTCAGTGCCCAGAATGCCCCCACGGTCTGTCCAGAGATTGCATGTGTCAAGACTGAGGTTTTTGGGGGCTGGAGCGATAGCACAGTGGGGAGGGCGTTTGCCTTGCACATGTGCAGCCGACCCGGGTTTGATTCCAGCATCCCGCATAACCCCCCGAGCACCGCCAGGAGTGATCCTGAGTGCAGAGCCAGGAGTAACCCCTGAGCATCACCAGGTGTGACCCAAGAAGGAAAAAAAAGAGTGAGTTTTTTTGGCAATTAATATCCCATTGTATAAGTAGCCTCTTTTTTTTTTTGATTCTTATTATCCATCCCATACACGGACACGTAGGTTGTTTCTGAGTTTTTGCTGTGGTAAATAACCCCAGCAGCCCACATGGGGCCCACATCTCCTTGACTTTGCATCTTCACAGTCCCCAGGTCGGTCCCCGGAACCCGAGCTGCTGCCCCCGCTTTGGGCGTCAGGGTGGGAGTTGTCCGAGGCTCCTCCATGTGGCTTTGCGCCATGGGTGTCCCCTGCGTCACTGCCCCCGCTGTGCCCAGGGTTCCGGCCCGTCCCTGGCACGTGCTCCTGCCTGGCCCCGAGGCAGTCGCCCGAGCAGGCGTCAGGGTGGCCTCGCGGGGCCCAGGTCCCTGTTTCCTGGGAGTGCCAGGTGCTGGCACCTCAGCATGGAGCTGCGCCCGCCCGCCCGGCCGCTGGGGGAGCGTCTGCTCGGGTCCAGCACTTCCTGCTTTTCTTTTGGCTTGCTTGCTTGGTTTTCAACTTATTGATGCTACATTTTTTAGCTATTAAAATTTTTAGCTTTTCTAAATTTTTGCTTGTTTGGTTTTTGGACGCCACACCTGGCTGACTCCCGGCTCTGTGCTCAGGGTCACTCCTGGCTGGACTCATCGGGGGGGGGGGTCCTACGTGGGGGCTGGGGTAGAGCCCGCAAGGCCAGTGTCCTGCCCACTGTACTGTCTCTCCAGCACTCGGTATGGTTTTGATATCACCCTCTATCGAAGGCGGCCCTTCAAACACTCTCCCAGCCGCCCCTCTCACCCAGGGCTGCGCTCACTGGGCAACATTCTGGGTTGGTGTAACACTCCCTCTCGCCTTTCACTTTGGTTCTCTGTCGAGTATAAAGCAGCAGCACTGTGACCAGGCCAGGAAGAACTGCTGACCAACCGTGTATTCTTCTAGGAGTCTTGTGGTTTCCGGTCTTGCATTTAATTCCTTGATTCACTTCCAGTTATTTCTGGGGAACAATAGCAGGTAGTGACCAGCTCTGCACGTAGCTGTACAGTTTCTTGAACTTCATTTATTGAAGAAATTTTATTGTATATTTTGGCTGCTCTTGTTGCATATAACTAATCAAATATATATATATATATATATATATGCAGACATATGTGTATTTTATAGCATGCCATACTGTTTAATTACTGTAGTTTTACTATGTAGTTTGAAATAAAGACATGTGATACCGGGGCTGGAGCGATAGCACAATGGGTAGGGCATTTGCCTTGCACGAGGCCAACCTGGGTTCGATCCCTGGCATCCCATATGGTCCCCCAAGCACTGCCAGGAGTAATTCCTGAGTGCAAAGCCAGGAGTAACCCCTGAGCATCGCTGGGTATGACCCCCCCCAAAAAAAAAGACATGTGATACCTTTAGCTTTGCTTTCTTTCTCATGATTATTTTGTCCATTCAGGGTCCTTTGTTGTTCTGTGAAAATTTCACCATATGTCAAGTACTATTTGGAGCATATTAAAACATCAACTCATCTTAATCTCATAATAATTCCGTTATAAATGATGAACTTCAGAAGTACATGGTGGCTGACTGCCTTGCTCAGGTCACGTTGCTAATGACGACACATCACAGAGGAATAAATTTCTTTCAATCCTCTTGTTTATAATGACACTCTTTATTGACAAATCACCTTTTATAACTGCGCAAAATATCTTATTAGGGATGGATTAAATATATGGCTCTGTTTTAGAATCAGGGAAACTAATAATCACATTAGTTAAATAATATGTTGTTATTTACTCACAGTGTCAGAAATCAAGGGGTTTTGCTTGCTTTTTGGCCATACCCAGCAACACTACATGCTTACGCCTGGCTCTGTGTCCAGGGGTCACTCCTGGTGGGGCCCAAGTGACCATATGGGGTGGCAGGGATCGAACTCAGACCAGCTGTGTGCAAGGTAAATGCTTTCCCGCTGTGCTGTCACTCCGGTCCCGGGTGTCGAGTGTGGATGGTGCTAACTTGTGCTCTTATTCTTATTCCAACCTCCGTCACACCCAGAGGTCTCTGTGTTCTGGCTTCTAATACTGATGATGTGTTGCTGAAAATCAGAGATGATCACTACGGCCTCTGCTTGAACACCAAGGTAATTTCTCCAACAGAAGGATAAGAGAAGATTTCCCGGATAGAAAAAGCATCCCAGTGAATCCTGTTTGAAGGGCATGACACATCTTCTCTGCGATTTTCATGGTACAGAAAACCAGTCAGAGAATTTGAAATCTCCAATCCTTGGTCTGTGCCTGAGGTCACTCACGTTTCTCTGGCACTGTTTGTCTTGGGCGGGTTTTTGCAAAGCTTTGTGCAGGAGAATATATACAGCTGTCATTCCTAAGAAGTGTTTCGACATTCTTGGCTATTTATTTTACCTTTTTGGAGCTCATTCTTTCCATTGATCCAAGTTTTTATTGGTATCAGATTCCTTGTGTGGAAAAGTAACAATCCCGGCGGAGCTGGCAATGAATTCTCTATGCTTTTGCTTTACTAAAATCTTTAATTTGCAAAAATATTTTTTCCACTGGGCAGAGAACTATGGGTTCAGCTTTTATTCTTCTTTGCAATATTTTCAAGGTGATAATCCGTTGACTTCTGGATTTTATAGTTTTTTTATTTAGAAATTTTTTATAATCATTATATTTATTTTTTCTGTTATATTCTTTTCTCTGCTTTCTTCCAAAATGTTCTAGTTAAATATGCTTTTAGAAGTGTTAAAATAATATATCGAGGCATTTTCTGTTCTATCATCCTACTTGCTGTTCTCTGAGCTTCTGTGATCTGTGGTTTTGGAATTTTATTATTTTTGGAAAATACTTGGCTACTATTATTTTTTTAAATCCCCTCTCTCCATTTTTCTTTCTTAGATTCCAGTTACACCTACACTAACAGAACTTTAGATTTTTTAAAAATCATAAAATTTATACTCGATTTTTATTGGTTTTCATTTCTCTGATATTTACTGTCCTCACACACATTGTCTGCTAGATTATCAAGAATCGATTGCTTTCAAGTTCCTGTCTCATTATCCTAACATGAGGGCGTCTCTGAATGCAGATCTGTTCAGTGCTTTGTCTGTCGAAAAAGGCACAATGCAGAAAAGACGTGTGCATTCCTGTGCTCACCGCCACACCGTACACGAGCCCGAGTGAGGGAACCACCCAGACGCCCACGAGCAGATAACGGCATGAATAAACTGTGCTACACAGACACAATGGAATACTATGCAGCCCTAAGAAAAGATAAAGCCCTGCAATTTGCTGCCATGTGGATGGATCTGGAGAGGATCATGTCGAGTGGAGCCAGCCAGAGTGAGAGGAACAGACCCAGGATGACTCTCGTTCGCGGGCTGGAGAGAAACCTTGCCGGGGAAGATCAGTGCCCAGTAGCAATAGAAACAAAGAGCCGGAGAACTGGGCTCCAGTAGGGAGCTCGGCGTGTGGGCAGGAGTGAGGGGGATAAGTCAGGGAAGGGGGCACTGGGCAGTCGGGGGCAGGTGTCTGCCACAGAGGCAGGCGGAGGGCAGGGGTGAAACTGGGGGTGTTGGTGGAAGTACTAGGGAGGAGATTGGTTTTGGCACAAGAAAAGCCTGAAACTCGGTCGTTAATATCTCTGTAACTTTGTAATTCATGGTGACTCAATAATTAGAAAAGGGTTCATTACTTTCTTGCGTGTGCTTCTAATTATGTCTTTAAAGGGGCTATTCCAGAGATCTGCAAGTGATTTCTATTCTAGTAATTAAGGACATTTTAGAGGGCCAAAGAAATAGGCCAGAAGGTGGGGCATTTGGCTGGCACACGGCTGACCCGGGTTCAATCCCCGGCATCCCGGAGGGCCCCTGAGCATCTCCAAGAGTCATTCCTGATTGCAGAGCCAAGAGGAAGCCTTGAGTATCCCTGGGTGTGTCCAAAAAATATTAAAACTTAAAAAAAATAGTACAAAACAAAAAACCCCAAACCCTCTGGAGGTCAAAACTATTTCATTTTACAGATCCAGATGGAACTTTTATCCATACTTGGTTCATCTCACACAGGCCTCAGGCTGCCTTGAGTCAACAGTTGCAGCCCAACTCGGCCAGCCCAGCTGTGAGGGCGCCCCAGGGCATTAGGTCAGAACTGGGAGCCGCCTCTGGCTCTGCTGTTTCTGCAGGAAAAGGGGCTCTCGGCCCACCACCAGCCTCGACGCTTCCCAAGTGCAGTTTCTGAGCGAAATCTCTGGGCAGGACCAGGAAGAGCGTTCTCAGCGGTTCCTCAAACTTTCTCAGCCACAAAAGCAAAAATCAACAGATTAAAAACCACAGAATAAATTATGGGGAAAGCATGATCTAGGGCAGACACATAGGAAATTTCTCTAGTATCAAAAATAAAAGCAAAAAGATAAACTCCAGTGAAAACAGAGGTGCCATGCAAAGTAAGGAAGTAAAACAAAACTTCGCCAGCACTCATTTAGTTACTAAATAAATGAACCGGGTCATTGGCCAATTATTCGGGAGAAAATCTGGCTTCGAGAGGAATCCTGACCTCTCCCGAACCCTTTCAACACCGAATTCCAGGCTGCCGCTCTTGATCAGCGTCTAACTCCATCCCCTTCACCAGCGTCGGCTATTAGGGTAGAAACAAGCAAAAATCTCTCAAGGACTTTTATGTAGAAAGACGTGATAATGATGACATCTGATCTTGGAGAGAAAAAGATTTTCCTAGATGCCAAAATTGATCAAAACCAACCAAGGAACACTTCAACACTATGAATATGTAAAAAGTTAACATATTCTTGTAACAAAAATAGCCCCACTGACCATTAAAAAATATATAGTGATTTGGAAGATATTTGAATGTATACAATGCCAAAACTTTATGCGTACGGAACAGTTACAAGTTCTCTAGCTCTGTAGCATCTGGGCAAATAACGTTCTCTCTGATAGCCTCAACGAAATGGAAATATTAGCCATTTTTTTTTCTTTTGGGTCATACCCAGCAATGCTCAGGGGTTACTCCTGGTTCTGCACTCAGGAATTACTCCTGGCAGTGCTCAGAGGACCATATGGGATGCTGGGAATCGAACCCAGGTCGTCTGCGTGCAAGGCAAACGCCCTCCCCGCTGTGCAATTGCTCCAGCCTCAGTTAGCCATTCTTATTCCACTGGATTACGAACTTAAACGTAGCTCTGTATAGTCAATATGATAAAGCTGTTTGGTAAATATGTTGTTATTAACATTAATTGTTTTCCAGTAAAGCTGTACACTCACTAAATATTTAAAACTAGTTAACATGCATTGTTTTTTCAAAAAAAACCAGAAAAATCAGATGATTTTTAACCAGAAAATACAGGCAATAAAAATTTGTCCAAAATCATAGAAAATTAAACCTCTTTTGGATTCTTTCCTTCTAATTATAGAAATGTGTTCTCTGCAGCACAAATATGGCTGTTATAGCACATATTGTTTCTCTGCTGCTTTATCATGTGAATATTCGTTAAGTATGAAACGCTTCTCTGTGTCGTTCAATGTCCTTCATGACCTTCTTTGGGTTGTTGCTGCAGAGATGAACCTTCTACGCCCCGAGTATGACCTCTACCACGGAGCTCCACCCCCGGCCAGGGGTCTCATGTTTCATGATCAGCCCCGATGGTATTTGCTTAGTGGAGTAAGTCGGACGGGGAAAGACAAACACCGATTCCGCTCACATGTGGTATCAAAAACCCAAACAGAACTAAGCGAAGCAAAAGAAATTCTTAGACCATCAGATAGATTCGTGGTTAGCGGAAGAGAAAGGGGAAATTGGATAAAAGGGATCAATGATACGGTGAAGATAGAATCTGACTTTTCAACATGTCGGTTCCTAACGGCACACATCTGAAACTCGTACAGGGTTCGAATGCCGTGTTACTTCAGTTAGAAAAAAAAAAAGGTGTTGGTGCGTCTGCATGAAGAGGCATTTGAGGGGCGGCTGGGAGGTCCTGGAGCTGGTTCCGGAGCGTCCAGGCTCACGGAGGTCAGGGTTTCAGAAGCAGGGACGCTCTCGGGACAAGGCCCGCGCCGAAGCCGCAGCCAGAGAAGCTGCCTTCATCGGCTGGAGGGGAACAACCCTCAGACAACACGGCATGGCATCCAGACAGGCCGAATCCTGCAGTCGGGCGGGAGAGGCCCGGGGGTGGTTTCGAGGGTCAGTCACCAAGAACTGCAGGAAGTGGACATGGAGGACTGATGGCAGATCCCCAGACGGGGCGCTGGAAACGCGTGGGTGTGGCTTTGGGACCCCTTCCCCTCAGGGAGGCCCGTGCCCTCGGGGGCGAGTCAGGGGCCATCTGGGGGCAGTGAGGGAGAACGGGGCGTGCCAGTGTCGGGAAGAGACGCGGCCCTCCTGGCGGGCTCCATACCTCGGGCCTGGCTGAGACGTGAGTCATGGAAAGTGGGTTTCGCTGTCAGAGTCAGACTCAAGTGCCTCTACGAGGTGTCATTCCAGGTGTCCTAATGCCAAGGTGCCCGCTGCCCGGCCCTGCCCGTGCCTGTGGCGCCTCCCGGTGTCTTTGTCTTTGCTTTCTTGCTCTCTGCAGGCAGAGGTGGGGTCTGCGACCCAGCACCTCCCTTACTTGGACCCCAGGAGAGAAAATGGGGAGGGGGCCCCGAAAGATCCGTTTCTGAGTGGCCTGGACAGATGTCACAAAACCCAGAGACTCGGCCTCATGCTCGGGTTAAGGGTTACAGACTCGGGGAGGGACCCCATCTGGGCACCGAGCACAGAACCCCAAAACGAGCTGAGCTCCAGAAGGGCGGGGAGGACAGGTGCCCGGGGGCCGCCTCGAGGGCCAGGGGGCCTGAGAGCTACAGCTCCGAGAGCCGTGGCTGGTGTCCATGACCCCCGCCCGAGTGGACACCCACCGTGGAACCTGCGGCCTCCACGCCCTGACTGGCTGCCCCACCCCCAAGGCCACGATCCAGGAGGCGGGGCCACCTTTCTCGGTCAGCGTTTCTCACCGGGCTGGGCACAGAGGGAGCAAGACGGAGGGAGAGCGGGGATGGCCTCGCGGGCACCTGGGCCCGTGTCACAGACCGGGAAAGCCGTCCTGTCCTGCCCGTAGAAACGGGCAGCGTGTGAGAACTGTCTCCTGCCCTGGGGATCTGAGCCTGCCCCAGCCCTTCTCTTTCCAATACATCAAATAGGATCACTGTAACACTGTATCTGTAGCACTGTAGCACTGTATCTGTATCACTGTATCTGTATCACTGTAGCACTGTATCTGTAGCACTGTAGCACTGTAGCCTGTAGCACTGAAACACTGTAATACTGTAGCACTGTAGCCTATGGCACTGAAACACTGTAACACTGTAGCACTGTAGCAGTGAAGCACTGTAACATTGTAGCACTGTAGCCTGTAGCACTGAAACACTGTAGCACTGTAGCCTGTAGCACTGAAACACTGTAACACTGTAGCACTGTAGCCTGTAGCACTGAAACACTGTAACACTGTAGCTCTGTAGCACTATAGCACTGTCATCTCCTTGCTCATGGATTTGCTCAAGTGGGCACAGCAATGTCTCCATTGTGAGACTTATTGTTACTGTTTTTGGCATATCGAACATGCCACAGATAGCTTGCCAGGCTCTGCCGTGCAGGCGGGATACTCTCGGTAGCTTGCCAAGCTCTCCGAGAGGGACGGAGGAATCGAACCCGAGTCGGCCGCGTGCAAGGCAAACGCCCTGCCTGCTGTGCTATTGAAAACATATCAAATATGGCATTTGAAAAGAAAAGGTGGAGCTGGTGCTGTTGCCCGGGGGGGGGGGGAGGGCTGCCTCCTGGCCTGCATGGGAGGAAGTGGCCCCCTGACCCCCATGGCCCCCGTGGCCCAGGCTTACGTGGGACTCAGCAGGGTCTCCTCCTGCTCAGGCCCAGCCTTGGGGGGCGGCGACGCGCCTGACAGACACTGGAGTCCCTCATGTGCCCCTTCTGCGGGGCCCCCACCTCTCCACCCCGGCCCCCCTGCAGTAAGAGCAGCGGGCTCCAGGGAGGCACGGGGGCAAGCCAGAGCCGAGGCCAGCCCGCCGAGGGGCCGCGAGTGGACCCCGCTGCCCACGGGGGAGGAAATGCTCCCGAGAGACCCATCCGCCACCAGGGTGTGCGGGTCTGGGGGAGCAGAGAGGGGCCCCCCAACCTCTCGCTGCAGGCCCCTGCTTCCCGCTGGGCTGGGGTCTCCCACCCGCCGTCCACGCATGCCCAGGAGCAGGCTGCTGGCGACCGGGCTGTGCGTCTTGCAGGACACTGGCCATCGCTGCCACCGTCGGGCTGGCCCTGGAGGGCAGAGGAGGAGGCTGTGCCCACCCCGTGGCCCTGGAACAGCGGGGGCCGGGCTGGCCGGGCAGTGTACAGCCCCCGCCCTGTGACTGGTGTGTTGGGGGAGTTCTCTGCAGCTGATGGCCTGCTTCCGTGCTGCGACATGCAACACACGTGTCACCGCTGACGGTGGGCCCAGCCACTCGAGCACAGCTCTGATGGCGGCCACGGGCCACTGCCAAGGCCAGGCCGGGCACTACAGGGCTCAGTGGGACAGGGTGGGACAGTCCAGCCTGTGACTCCTTCCTCCCTCCCTCCCTCCCTCCCTCCCTCCCTCCCTCCCTCCCTTGACTCCTCCCTCCCTCCCTCCCTCCCTCCCTCCCTCCCTCCCTCCCTCCCTTCTTTCCTTCCTTCCTTCCTTCCTTCCTTCCCTCCCCAAACACCCAGGCCCCTGCAAACTAGAGATCCTTCTAGAAGGAGGGCCACTCCCTGGGGCTGTGGTGCGGAGTTTGGTTCCACGGGGACCCAGTCTCTGCTGTGCTGGGTGACAGTGGCCCTGCCGTGGGCACGACACGTGGGAGCAGGCGTCAGAGCTGACGTCCCCAAAGGCCACTGCTCAGGCACGTCTTAGGGTGAGCTCCAGGCGTCGTCTGGGCCGGCGGGAAGCGGGCACCCACCTCCCGCTGTCCTGGCCTCACTCCTGGGCCCCCTCCCGCCTGCCTTCCACGGTCCCCACTCAGAAAAGCAGAGTCACCCCCTCTGCCTCCTTCCCAGGGCCTTCAGCTGTCCAGGAAGAGCTGGGCTCGCGGTTGGTCTACCCTCTTGGGGCTTCTTATCCCCCCAGCCCGCCCCGCCGCCCCCCTGCGTCCTCGGCTGCTCCAAGATGGAGAGAAGGTCCAGGTGCAGGGTGGGGGAGGGCGGGGGGCTGGGGGCCCGTGTTTGTCGGGGAGGGTCAGTGCGCCCTTCCACAGCCAGCTCGGGGCACCCACTCCGCCTGGAACAAGCTGCAGGGGTGCTGAGGGCCGGGGCCACTGCCTGGGGGACCGGGGAGTGAACTCGGGACTCGGAGTTGCAGGCCTCACGCGCCACCTCCTGAGCGTCCCCATGGCCCTGCTCGCCAGCCGTGAAGTCTGATTTTATAGGATGAGAATCTCTGGTACTAAAGTGAGAACTAGCCAGCAGCAGGGCAGCGGCCAAGCAAGCTGCTGGTCACTTGAGAGGAGTGGACGTCACACTTCACCCAGGTAACACTGGGATTGGGGGCGGGGAGGCTGCAACTCTGGTCTCTGTGACTGCCGTAGTGACCGTCCTCGTTCAGCCTCACCGGGCGCCCGGCAGCCTGGAAGCCACAAGGACTGTGGGCGGACAGGAAAGCCCCGAGTGGCACTGGGCCGTGGACAGTAGTTGAAAGCCAGAGTCTTAGATGGCCCGTGGAAATGTGCTCCCCTTATATGAAAAGCTGTTCCTTGCATACGGCTCGATAGGGAAGAGGCGGGAGGTGCTGACTCTGCGGTGGGCGCGAGTGAGTGGCCCGACAGCGTTGTTGAAAGGCTCTTGCTTTATGGCGGAGGGACACTGGGGACACTGGGGGTGGAGATCGGGCACAGGTGGAGGGATGGGCACTCAGTCACTGTAAGACTGACATGTAAGCACGAAAGTTTGTAAGTCTGTGACTATCTCACAGTGATTCATTAAAAAAAATCATCATCATCATCATCATCATCATCCCGTTGATCATCAAATTTCTCGAGCGGTCTCAGTAACGTCTCCATTCATCCTAGCCCTGAGGTTTTAGCAGCCTCTCTTCACTCGTCCTTCCCAACGATGCCACATTGGAGGCTCTTTCAGGGTCAGGGGAATGAGACCCAGCTTGTTACTGATTTTGGCATATGAATACGCCATGGGGAGTTTGTGAGGCTCTTCCATACAGGCAGGAAACTCTGGGTAGCTTGCCAGGTTCTGCCAGAGGGAAAAGTAGGCTATAAGATGTCATGTGGCCTCGAAGCTTCCAGGAGCTTAGTTTTAAGTCTCTGGATGTTGGCCATTGGTGGGATTACACGGCGCCAGGGGCAAAATAATAATAATAATAATTTTAAAATGAAATAGAAAGTCTCTCGCTTTAGTTTTCTCTGTTCAGTGTTTGTCTAGGGGCCACACCCAGCTGTACCCTGGCTTTCCCCCCGGTCCTGTGCTCAGAGGCCATTCCTGTGATACTCAGGGCTCAAATACAGCTTGGTTATCTGAAAATAAAGCACCTTACCCTGGTATTAACTCTCTGGTCTTATTTAATACCTTTTGGACTAAAATAGTCATAAAAATTTGGATGGTACCAAAGGGAGGCGAGGGATCAAGTCAGGCTATGGCTTTAATGTGGCCCATTGCAGTAACTAAACACGTAACTGTTTCTGTTTTGTAATCACATTCCATGAGCCCCTGGGGCTCTCAAGCAGCAAGATCGTCTCTGAGAATCCTTTGCATCTGCAAGGATAAACGGAAAGGTCAGCTGTGCCGGCCCAGCAGCTCCCAGGCAGAAGGGAGGGGACCCTGGTGAGGGGACAGCTGCTGGGCAAGGCTACAAGCTGGACAGACGCGGGGACATCGCCCTGAGCCTGCAGCACATACGTGCCAAGAACCGGAGTCACCTCGACCCAGGACACCAAGGCACGACACTGAGCATCGCTTCTCCAAGCCAGTGAGCAGCGTGAGGGAGACAGATGATGAAGGACGGACGATGTGTCAGCGGGCGGGCAACACGCCGAGCCCTGGGCTGCTCCAGGTCTCTGGCTCACGCTGCAAATGTGGACACGGGGGCTACGTGAGCCCCCCCCATGGGCAATGACCGTGTAAGCCCCCACGAGCCCGTGGGCACTTGGTCCTGACACCAAGGGCGGAAACACAGACCACACCGTTAAGAAGGCGAGTCAAGATTCCGTTAGTCTAGATTTGGGGTCCCTGCGTGCCTGAGTCCACGAGGGTCCAGAGTGGTCACACTCAGGGGCGCCTCAGAAATTCAGTCCCTGGGGGCTGGAGCAACAGCACAGCAGGGAGGGCGTTTGCCTTGCACGCGGCCGACCCGGGTTCAATCCCCAGCATCCCATATGGCCCCTCGAGCACCACCAGGAGTGATTCCTGAGTGCAGAGCCAGGAGGAACCCCTGTGCATCGCTGGGTGTGACCCAAAAAGCAAAAAAATTTAAAAAAGAAACAAGAAATTCAATCCCTGATCCTGTTCTGTGCTTCTAGAAGCTTCTCTTTGGCCAGTGGCTCGTCCTCACAAAGACTCTCCTCACACATCAGTGGGTCCCTCTGGTTCTGTCTTTGCCTCTCCGGGACGAGGCGCCTGGTTCTTCTCCATCCCGCTTTGCGCCTTCTCCTCACTCTGGGTGTCCTGCTCAGTGGCGGTCAGCTGCCTCTCCAGTCCGGCCACCGGGAGTCAGGAGATGCTGAGTCCAGACAGACTGTGGTGCCACAGCGCGGCGGAATCGCCAGGAATGCACGGATTGTCCCAAACATCAATAGCTTGAAGCCAGTATGGGGCGGGGGAGTGTCTGGGCTCAGGGAACAACTGGGGCTCCTCAGAGTCGGTGTGACTTGATGTTTGACCGTCAGAGAGGCTCTGGTTCGCCTTGGGCATGTGCCTCCTTCAGCGGTGGCGGAACGGAGGGCAGGAATCTCCTAGGGAAACCCCCCGTGACCCGCTAGCGGGGCTGACACCAGGCTGCTGGAGACAGAACCAGCCGCTTGCGTGAGCCTCGGTGCCTCCAAAGGCAGACATGGGGGTTCTGCTGAGCCCACAAGGTCAGAGGGACGACCTTGGTCCCTCCTGGCAGGAGCCGGAGCCACGAGCTTTGTTTATGGGAACTGAGCATGTGCTAATCTCACAGCCACACTCCGGCCATTGTCCACAGGATACGAGATAAGATTCGCGTGTGTCGGGAAGGGCGGGTCTCAAACATATGTCATCCAGCGCGGAATTCAAGAGAAGAATGGAATCTCTACCCAACTCCGACGAGGCCGCTCTCCAAGCTCAAGGTCAGCCTTGAACTGAAGCCCACAGAGGGACCCCCAGTTTGCAGCAGAGCATGACGGCCGTGGGAGGTGCCACTTCCTGTTCCGGACCTGCCTCGCCTGCCGATGACCTCAGACCCTCGGCTGGTCTCCTGGGCTCTCAGAGCGTTGCCTTGCATTGCTTGGCCGGTGGCTCATCCTCACGCATCCAGCTAATGTCAGCACTGCACATGTTACACGCACCTCCCAGCACCCGTCCCACCACACAGACTCACACAGAGGTAGTGTTTCCTCCATGGCAGGAGTTCTCGTGCTCACCTGTACCAGGCACACCCAGCCCAGTGACTGACGTACAACAAGCTCTTGTTTGTTGAGTACATGAATGACTGAATGGAAAGGGCTGGCTGGATGATCCAGGGATTAATAACAGGCTTATGGATGGATGGGTGGATGGATGAAAGGAAGGATGAAAGGATGGAAAGGATGGATGGATGAATACTGGGTGGATGGATGGAATACTTGGTGGATGAATGCGAGGATGGTGGGAAGGATGGATAGAGAGGGATGGATGGAAGGAAGGAAGGAAGGATGGACAGATGGACGGATGGACAGATGGACGAATGGATAGATGTATGAATGGATGAAGGATGGAGGATAGATGGAGGGATGGATGGATAGATAGAAGGATGGATGGAAGGATGGATGGATGGATGGATGGGTGGAAAGATGGAAGGATGGGTGATGGATGGAAGGATGGAAGGATGTATGTATGTATGATGAAAGGAAGGATGGAAGAATGAAGAAAGGAGAATGGATGAATGGAGAGATGCCACACTGAGCGGATGATGGCTGAGACTCTCAGCACCTGCTATGGAAGAAAACCCAGAAAGATGAACATCTTCCTGCCCCAAAGAGCTCTTCCAAACTTGATAGAGAATTAGATTGTATAGAAAGACAGCATGCACTGTAGCACTGTTGTCCTGTTGTTCATCGATTTGCTCGAGCGGGCACCAGTAATGTCTCTATTGTGAGACTTGTTACTGTTTTGGCATATTGAATATGCCATGGGTAGCTTGCCAGGCTCTGCTGTGCAAGCGGGATACTCTCGGTAGCTTGCCGGGCTCTCCGAGAGGGACGGAGAAATCGAACATGGGTCGGCCGTGTGCAAGCCCTACCCGCTGTGCTATCACTTCAGTCCAGATATAGTATTATAGTATATACATACATATACAGTATATACATCTATACATAGATAACAGATAATTACAGATATATATATATATATGTATATATATACATCTGGAGAGAGAGAGGGAAAATCAATGATAGGTAGATGGTGGATAAAAAGTCTCAAATTTAACTGGGTCATACCTGCATGGTCTCCTGTAAATAGCTCAGACGCTCCAGCGAGAAGAACGGCACACCTTCCATGGGAGAGAGATGCTGACGGGCGTCTCTCAGTCACCTTAGGCCCCCACTAACATGCAGCCTCAGATCCCCTGGAAGGACACGCCCTCGGCCCCCGGCGGGACTGCGTCCCCGGGGCTGTCAGAAGATGCAGATGCGGATGGTTGCCCTATCAGGGTTCACGGTGACCTGGTTACCGTATCAGGGTTAATCGATCGCCGTGACCCGGTACAGCAGTGTAAGTCTTGGGTTCTGCGGGCTTTTGTCCGTGGAAACTCTTCTGGAAAGCAATCTGGCAGCTCTGTCAGCTGCTTGGAACCCGCGTAGCTCTGGGAACGTCTCCGAGGCTCTCGTGTCGGAGCAGAGACTGACACCTGGCTTCTATCGGGAAATCTGGCAATAACTCAGTCATCTAATAGCGATGGAGAGCTAAATAAATTGATATATTCATGTAATTGAATACCAGGCAAACACTAAAAATGATGTTTCGGTGAATTTAAATGACAGTTAGTCAACATTAATTTAAATAGTAAGGCTAAAATATTCTATATGCATTAAGATATTTACTTATAAACATATATATTCTATTTAATAAAGGGCTGGAGTATGCTGAGTCAAGTGAATATCCATTTGGGAAAAAAACACCCCATATAAAAATCACTTCCAGATTTACGATAGATTTAGAAGTTAGGGGGAAAATCGAGGCCTTTAGGGAAAGACATTTCCACCAACACGAGGTAGCCTGGGTCCCTCCTCAGCACAGAGCGCTGAACCACAGCACCAGAGGCGAGATTAGCGTGTCTTAGCGTGATGAAGGGAGAAACGTGGCGGGGGGGGGGGGTAGCCGTGATGCTCTCCAAAGGGCTCCTGGCCAGAAGGTCCCAAGAACGCGGCAAACTCAGCAGCAGGAAGGAGCGGCGTGGAGAATGTGCGGGTTTGCCGGGGCGTGTGGGAGGGGGCAGGTCGGGTGTCATTGGCCCCCGACCCGCCCGGGTACCCGCCCTTGGGCAGCTCTGCAGCCTCCCGGGAGAGCCGCTGGCGGGAAGGACAGCAGGGCCCCGACTCCCTCTCCGTGGACGGCATCCGGTTGCCATGGCAACGGCAGGATGTCGCAGTGTTGGGGTGCTGAGAACAGAACCCAGCGCCCAGAAAGGGCTTGTGGTCGGATTCCCAGTACCAGCCGTTGGGAAGGCTGTGGGTCAAGCAGGGGGGAGGCCGGGAGGCTGGAGCGGGGAGACGCCCCACCCAAACACGCACGCCACAGGAGAGACGGGCTGGGTCGTGGACACTGCGCCTTGGCTGGGCGCTGGCCACGGGCACCTCAGTGATCGAGAACCCGCAAGGCTGCTCTTGGGGACACGCCGGAGAGTCACATGGGACTCAAGGAGACGGGGTAGCCAGGGCTCAGGCAGCGCCCCTCCCCAGCCCAGGCCACAGGGACTCCCGAGCACCCCCGGGTGGCTCTGGGGTGCCTGGCCCG
This sequence comes from Sorex araneus, assembly GCF_027595985.1. Taxonomy (NCBI): domain Eukaryota; kingdom Metazoa; phylum Chordata; class Mammalia; order Eulipotyphla; family Soricidae; genus Sorex; species Sorex araneus. The sequence goes on along the minus strand of NC_073313.1, from coordinate 267,316,328 downwards.
TGTAGGCCCGAGTGGCACCCCATCCCCCCATCCCTGGGTCCTGGCAGGAAATCCTGAGCCTCTGGTGCAGCAGAGCTGGGAGTGGCCATGTGGAAGCCCCCAAATGAATAAGCAAATGCGAGACTCTAGGGACGATCAGAGCTGTCCCCGCCGGGCGTCTGAGGCCTCAGTTTCCCTCTGCGTGTGGCAGCTTATCGTGTCCTCTCCCGTGAGTCAGCTCTGGCCTCCCTTGTGCCTGCAGCAAGTGTGGCCCTGGGGCTGGGGGCAGGGACAAGCCCGCCTGATGACACAGCTCAAGCGCCCAGGCCAGAGGCCACGCAGGGGCGAGTGGAAGCACCCGGCACCTCCTTCCATGGTCTGCCCACTGGTCTCTCCAGCCACCGTCTGGGTCAGCGGGGCCTTCCTGAGCACCGTCTGTGTGAGCTGAGGCCCCCAGACACCACCTTTGCCCACCGCGTCTTCCCAGGTGCCATCTCGGTCAGCGAGACCCTCAGTACTGACTGCCTCGGCCATCTGGGTCCTCCTTGCCAGTGGACACTTGGCACATGCGGAGCACTGAGTGTCCGTGCGAGGCCAGACGTGGTCATCTCTGTCCATCTGCTCTTGGGCCCTGGATCCTGAACTGGCCTTCACAGCCTGAAGAGTAGCCAGGAGACCCCGGAGGGAGGGGACAGCACCTGCGACACACGCTCAGGGCGGAGGGTCAGCCACAGCGGGCAGCGCCCAGGCCGGGCAGTCACACCCTCCACAGCAGGCAGTGTCCACTCCCGGGCACAGCCGCGCCCTGCGCTGGGGTGGAGGCAGCGCAGGGGCGAAGGCGCAGACGCGCAGGTGCCCGCCCGGGTCAGTCCCGGCACTACACGCGGCCCCAGTGGCCCCCGGGAGCTATCAAGGCGGCCTTGGTGGTCCTCAGCACCACAGGGCCAGGGCAGCTCTGTCTCCGGGGGCTGACCACTGACCAGCCCGGCCAGGCTGGAGAGGATCACTGGGAGGGCCTCCGGGTCCCCAAGTCCCTCTTGGGAGACCCCAAATTCTGCACCAACCTTCAGCTCCAGGGAGGCCACACCTTGGGCCGCACACCTGTCACCCACAGCCTGCGGGTCTCAAGGGCCACCCCCACTGTGGCCAGCCCCCCCCGCCCCGCCCCATTCGCCCGGCCAGCTCCCGTCGCCAGCCCCCGCTCCGGCCTCAGCAGCAGGAGCGACCTAGCTCTCGCGGCTTTGCGCTCTGCCACGCTTTGGGGGCTGCCACCACCCTCTCTCAGCCCTGCCCACCCCGCGTGTGTCCCCCCACCCTGGCCGAGACCCAGCTGTCACCCCCGGCTCTACAGCCCCTGCACATGCGCCGAGACCGGGCTTCTGAGCTGACAGAGCAGCCTGACCCACTCCTGACGCCGTGGCCGGGGCCCGGCACCATGGACGAGGGACGGGGCTGAGGGGTAGGCCCCACACTGCTGGCAGGGAGGTGGGCTCAGAGGCCCCGAGCGCTCCCTGACCCCTCGCCGTGGGCTTCACCACAAACACAAGCTACAGCCCAGAGAGACCCGAGGCCGCAGCGGGCCCTGCAGACAGGGAGCTGGGCCAGGCGTGGCCTGCGTGAGCCCGGGGCGGGGGGACAGGACATGGGGACCCCTGACCCTGACGTGCTCCAGGGCCCCTCCCCTCCTGGTCGGGCCCGGCCCTTGGCCTGTGTCATGTGGAACGTTCCAGCAGCAGCCGAGGCTCTGGGGCCCCGGGGCCAGCTGTCAGCTCTGGGGCATGGACGCCCCCGGCCACCCTCTCAAGGTCAGTCTTGAGCTGGCTCCGGCCACCACCCTGAAGGCCGTGAGACCAGCCCCAAGCCCGGCCAGCGAGGGCGTGCGGCCCGGACACTCGGCCGTGGAGGCTCAGGAGGGCGTTTCTGGGTGACGGGTTTGAGCGGCCACGGAGGGCCTGGGAAAGGAAGGCCGGGTCGGCACGGCCGCCTGGTGGTGCCTTCCTGAGGGGCCCCTTATCTCCGCAGTTCCTGCCTCTCGGGGCCTGGGGAGAGAGCCAAGAGGCTGGACGTCCACCCACCTCCCCCGGCCTCCAGGCCAGTGGGGCCCCTGCCCGGTCCTTCCTGAGGTCAGGCCAGCCCAGAGAGTGGCACAGCACAAGAGATTGGGAGCACTGTCTGGGGGAGTCCTGGGTCCCACTCTCCTCGTGAAGTGGCCGGGCAAGTGCTCCCGGGCTGACCACCCCTGCTTGGGGCTGACCACACCTTCTCCGGGCTGACGCTCACCTGCCCGGGGCTGACCACACCTGCCCGGGGCTGACCACACCTGCCTCAGACTTTACAAAGCCCAGGGACCCTGAGACTGCGGACGGCTGCAGAGGGTGACCAGGCCAGGCCCCGGCGCGCAGGGCGTCTGCAGGCTGAGACCCGCAGGGGCCTCTGACCCCCAGCTAAGGGCGAGACCCCAGCCAGGGCCTGGCCACGCGGCGTGAGGCTTCGGGGAGGGGCCAGCCCGGGTGACGGGCAGTCAGAGGAGGGAGACGGTGGCGTCCCCCAACACATCGGCACTGCCCGTGCCCCACCCGGCGTCACGCCCTCGCCCCGCCGTGGGAGGGGAGAAGGCAGGAAGGGTTTGGAAAAGGGTCCGGAGACCCTCTTGGGGCCCCCTGGGAGCTGGGCCCGGCTCTGCGCCTCTTCCTCGGAACGAGGGGCCTTTGCCAACGACCCCTCCCCCGGGGTCGCTGGGAGGGGCGGGGGGAACGTGCCAGCCTGAACTGCAGCCCCCAGGGTTGGGCCCAGAGAGGCCCTCGCAGCCTCCCCGTCTCATGGCCCAGAACCCCAGGGCTCGGTGGACCCTTGGGGACCCCTCTGGGGCCCGGGCCTCGGGCTCCTGGCTGCCCTCGTGGTCTGCCTTAACCGACAGGTCAGCCCTGTCCCCGGCCCCTGTCCCCACCCGCCTCCCTCCTGTCCCTGAACCAGCTGACCTCACACCCAGGTCCCCCGAGGCACGACGGAACAGTCAACTCACGCCTGACCTAACTCCAGGGCATGCTCCTGACCCCCCCGTTCTGTCCAACCTGGTCCCACACAGCAGAAGCCCCCCCCCAGAGGCCCAGCAAGAGCAGGGGGGTCCAGATGCCCCCAGCACCGGCACCTGTGTCTGGGGCCCCAGGACCTCCCTGCGTGCGGGTCCCTGAGACCCTTCTAGAACAATGCTGGGGGGCAGGTCCCTGGGGGCATGTCCCTACAGACACGGAGGCAGCTGCCGGCACCTCCAAGTGCTGTTTGGAGACCTCAGCAATAAAAATTTGCCCAGATTTTAGGGTGCTCTTGAGTTGAAATTTAGTCCAGGAGTGCAGCAGGCCCAGGTCTCACTCACCTTGACCCTGACTCTAAACTCCAACCCCACACCGCTCCTAACCCTGAGCTGACCCCCGCCCCCTGCCAGGAGGGATGGGGCGTCCCCGAACTCTCCCTGGTGCTTCTGTAGAGGCACTGTCTGGGTGCTGGCACAAATAGCGACACAGGGAACGTTTGTTTTCTTTTTGTAGGGCGGGTTGCAGAAAGCCGGGAGGAAATTCTGTTTTCTAACTGCTTATTTGACTTGGAGAGGGAAAATGCCTTTCTAATGGGCGTCCTTGAAGCAATCAAGGCCAAGAAACAGCCCCGCCAAGTTGCGAAGGGTAAATATCCCACAAAGTCATAGCTCGCAAATTATTTTCAGGAACAATGCCCATCACCGCCGCAATTATTTATTGAGGCTTGGAAGCCTGGGTTTGTAACCTTATAATAACATCGGAAACTGAATTAAATAAAAGGAATGCATTATGGCCAGGGGAGGAAGTGTGCCCAGAGCGTCACAGTTAAGAATACGCTATCATCAGCGGGCCCGGGCCATGACTTGAGAGAACGGGTCAGTGAGGACCAAGAAGAACGCAGCAGACACACAGCCCCCAACACGAGGGGCATTAGTTTCCAGAAAAGGTGGATCAACACCCAAAGTTCTTCCAGAAGTCAGACGATCCGTTAGCAAGAAGGAAACTACTTTTAGATGCAACACTCAATTATTCAAATAGGATTTTTAGAATTCAACCGAAATTGTTTGGAAGTTTATCTGAGACCTTGCGTGATCCTCTTTGGCTTCTGAGAAGCCGCCGACTGCTCGGAAGAGCAGGGGAAATGTTCGCAGTCCCTCAGATCGGAAAGTGTGTGTTCACATTAAATAAAACATTATGGGTTTGGCTCCAAACCCGGGAGAGATAAAAGGAGCTGTGGGGTAGAGCCCATTCCTCGGAGACATATATTCTGGGACAAGAGAAATTTTACAATTCCCAGTAAGCACATATTCAGGCACAGTTGAGTGGTAGAAGGACGCGTGACGGCGGAGTTCATTTTACCCTGTATGTCAGGCCCGTGGTTCCCACAGGCGAGTCCCCGCAATGCAGAGTGAGCCCAGCACGTCTCGTTCTCCGGGCTCTGCTTCCAAACGTGCAGGTTTCACTGACGCACACGCCCTGCTTCACCGTTTCGGAAGCGGTTCTTGCAGGGAGGGACCGTGCGTGCTCTGGGACAGGCCTGTGGAAGCGGGGACGAGGAGAATGGTTCTGCCGGGCCGGGCTGCCGTCCTGCTGGTGCGCTGTCAGGGCCGGGAGGACTGCACCCCGGAGCCACACCCTCGGACATCTGGCGCAATGACTCCCAGAGGGAGCGGCCCAGGAACTCTTTCCCGACCCACACAAGTGTTAGGTCAGGCGGGAGTCGACAGTCCCGTCATACCTTGGGGGGCCTGGGTGTGAGTTCTGCTGACTCAGGCACAGAGTGGGGAGGTGGGGAGGGGTCAAGAGGGAGGCGGATGGGGCCAGGCCCCGGGGACAGCGCTGACCTGTTGCTTGGGGCAGGCCCCGAGGAGGACGGCCAGCAGCCCGGGGCCCGGGGCCCAGAGGCCGAGTCCCTTCCAGATGAGTCGGGCGGGGCAGGACCACGAGGCTGTTTCCGGGCTCTGGTCCAGTCTGGGCCTCAGGAGGGTGTGGGCCAGGTTGGGGCGTCTGCCCAGGGCCCCACCCTTGGGAGAGCCTGGTCCTGGGCGGGTGGGGGGGTGTCTGGGCGAGAGTGCAGTGCTGAGCTGGGTGTCCCCAGCCACGGGGGGGGGGGGCGTCGTGTCGTGCATCTCCGACAGCAGGCAGGGCGATTGCTGACCGGGGTCTGACCCCCAGCCCACCGAGAGTGACTCCTGAGCACAGAGCCGGGAGTGAGCCCTGAGCACAGCTGAGTGTGGCCCAAACCGAGAAACTGAACTAAGGCCATGCAGGTGGCCCTGGTCAAATAGGGCTGTCGGGGGTCCCCAAGGGGAGAGGCCTGGATGCAGACACACAGCGTCCCTGGGCGCTGACTGCCAGGGCAAGACCCCCAGTGAGAGCCCTCGGCCAAGGCCACGGAGCAGCCCTCGGTCAGCAGGCGGGAAGGGAAGCTGAAGGGTCTGGGGCAGGACCCTCCCGCCTGGGTCTGTCTGAGACACTCAGCTGGCCCCCGGGGGCCCAAACGGGGCTGCCTCCAGGGGCGAGGCAGTGAGCCACCGAGTATGGGTGTCTAGTGGGTCCCAAGTACTGCTCGGGACACGCAGATTTCTTAAAAGATATTTATCATCGGGGCTGGAGCGATAGCACAGAGGGGAGGGCGTCTGCCTTGCACGCGGCTGACCCGGGTTCGAGTCCCAGCATCCCGTAGGGTCCCCCGAGCACTACGCAGGAGTAATTCCTGAGTGCAGAGCCAGGAGTAACCCCTGTACATTGCTGGGTGTGACCCAAAAAGCAAAATGTGTATGTATATATATTTATAGTTATAGTTATCATTTATGCACCTGGAGAGAGCACAGCGGGGAAGGGGATTGACTTGCATGCGGCCAATCCAGGTTCGATCCCCAGCATCCCAAATGGCCCCCCAAGCACCGCCAGGAGTGACCCCTAAGCATCTCTGGCCGTAACCCAAAACAACAAAATAATTGAATAATAAAATGAAATATCGTTATTATTTAACCAGAATCCAAACACTTATTATTTTGGAGCTTCATCTGCCACTATGTTTATGTTAATGACTCAAAGTTAAAGGTGTGGCCAGCGGTCCAGCCAGGGTACGAGGAGAGAGGGGTGAGCTGGGAGGGCCTGTGGGCTCGGCGAGGGACCCTCTCGGGGACTCAGCCCGGCAGGTGACTTTCTGAAGAGGACAGACTCGCCACGAGACATCAGCCAAATCGAACTACACCCCCTTTCTATCTAAAAAGGAAAAATAAAGAGAGGAAAAGAAAGGGCCAGGAAGCCCATCCTAACAATAGGAAGGAGTTGGTGTGAATATAAAAAGCTCATTCCAGCCTGTAAGAAAACTATTAAATTCTCTGAGGAAATGACCCGGCGCTTTGTACAAAAGAAACTGCAATTACCAAGGAAATTTGGAAAAGTTTCCTGTCTTTGGAAATGCAATTTTAAAGAAAATGAGTGCACCGCTTAAAACAGAAACTTGAAAAAAAAAAAAAAGAAAGAAACAAGAAAAAGAAGAACTGAAACTCCTAGTGGGGACAGGAACGTGCGTTCGGCCGATCACGCCGGATTCTGGAGCCAGTGGCAGAGCTGCTGCGACACGCTGGTTCCGTGCAGGCGTGCCTGGCTTCCTCTGGAGGGCAATAACTCAACACTGACAAGGAAAGCTGATAGGAGCGGCGCGTTTTCCGTAATCATGATTACGAGATTATGAAAACATTAGCACAATAACTGGATGGGTAGACGGAAAAACTCGCGCTGGGCGTGAGCCTGCTTCCCCTGGGTCCCTGCCCCTCTCTCCGCACGATCCCACACGCGAGAGTGGGAAGCTCCCGGGCTACTCCGAAGGCTCCTCACGAAGGTGCCCGACTCCTTCCACCTGGCTGACGTGGGGGTTTGCGGAGGGTCAGCCCCATGGATGGAACATTCCGGAGACTTGATTCCATCGTGGAATTTGCAGCCCCTCGGGCCCTCCTGGTCTTCAAACAGCCACTGGTCAGGGCTCCCTGCGGGCAGGGGCTCTCCGGACCGAGCCCTTCTCCAACAGAGGCACCTGCACCAGCGAGAGTCGCACCCGGCCGCTGCCTTTATGAGCCGGAGTCTCTCCCCGTCGCTCCTTCTCTCTCCACCAGGGCCAGGCTCTGCACCGACGGCTCAGCTCGCAGGGCCGGGGGGGCCATCCCCGGCGTCACTGGGCCGTCTCCCCACGCTCAGGAGGGCCGGGGGTGTCCCTCTGGAGCGCTGACACTGGCCATCAATCGACAGAGCAGAGGGATGTGGAACGGGCCCCTCCCGGGCCGCCATGGCCGCCGAGACTTCCCGTCCGGGTCCCACACCCGCCCTGCAGCGCTGCGGGGAGAGGCCCCTGGGCAGCTCGACGGGGCCCCAGCTCTGAGGTTCCCTGTGAGGGTCTCTGAGGCCCTTCTTGCCTGACCCCAACACAGAGAGTCTCTGGGGTCCTGGGGCTGGCACTCCCGCCTAGATGTTGCAGGATTCTCATCTCTAGGGAAGAGACATTCAGACCCAGGGGAGCAGCCCCATCGATCTGCCCCTGCTGACCACAAGGCACAGAGCAAGGCGGCCACACCTCTGGAAAACACACGTGTGAAGCCAAATGAAGCCAGAGCTCCCGTCACAGCCTGAGTTCCGTGGGACACAAGGGATTTTCCAGGAGCACCAACCTCCGACAGGGCACAGTTACAACACAACCTCAGAGGGGAACACAGTGACTGCTGACCTCAGAGAGAGACACAATGACTGCTGACCTCAGAGAGAGACACAATGACTGCTGACCTCAGAGAGAGACACAGTGACTGCTGACCTCAGACAGGGACACTGACTGCTGACCTCAGAGAGGAGCATAGTGACTGCTGACCTCAGAGAGGAGCACAGTGACTGCTGACCTCAGACAGGGACACTGTGACTGCTGACCTCAGAGAGAAACACAGTGACTGCTGACCTCAGAGAGAAACACAGTGACTGCTGACCTCAGACAGGGACACTGATTGCTGACCTCAGAGAGAGACACAGTGACTGCTGACCTCAGACAGGGACACTGACTGCTGACCTCAGAGAGAGACACAGTGACTGCTGACCTCAGACAGGGACACTGACTGCTGACCTCAGAGAGAGACACAGTGACTGCTGACCTCAGAGAGGAGCACAGTGACTGCTGACCTCAGACAGGGACACTGTGACTGCTGACCTCAGAGAGAGACACGGTGACTGCTGGCCTCAGACAGGGACATGGTGACTGCTGACCTCAGAGAGGGACACAGTGACCGCTGACCTCAGACAGGACATGGCTACTCCACGACCCACCCACACTGCCTTGCCTGCCATTTTATCTCTGATTAAAACACCCTGACTCATGCTGTCTTATCTTTCTTGGACGAGACGCTGAAGTTACTCATAAAAGACTCATCAATCACGTACAAGACGGTGTCACTCGCCAAGGTCCAGCCGGGTTCCTGAGATTTGTCTGAATTCAGAGCACGTGGCAACCTCGGTTCCTCAGGCTCCCTGACTTCATCTTCTCCCTGATCACACCTCATGAGAGTTTCTGAGAGGGACTGGTACGGGGGAGAGAGACACGTCAGAAGGCCCCGGGCGCAGCAGGGTGCACTGCTCACGCGGGGGAAACAGCACCAGGAAACGCCTCAGACGGAGGGACCCTTTGAAGCCAAACAAACTGGCTTTGGGGTTTGTCTCCATCCCTGAGGGAGGGTTGGCTGCTTCTCTAGGCCGCGCAGTCAGACAGAGACAAACCGTGGGAAATGGCCCAGTGGGAGCCCCGAGGCCCGTGGTCCGTGGGACTAAGCGTCTGGGCCTGGGCCGCCGCATCCCACTCAGGAGCGACAAGACCCACACCAAGGAGAGCCAGGCCCTCTCGGACCCGGCGGGCAGCTCAGCTCGCTCCCCCGAGGCCCGGAGGCCCCACGCAAGGCCCTGCAGCCGGAAGGCACCCAGAGACTCTGCCTCGACCCCCGACAGCCAACCTGCAGCACAGCCTTTGCTCTCCTCAAAAATGGAACCACGGCGAGTGCCTTGGCTCGAGGGTGTCGCTGCATCCGGGACAGAGGCCCAGGCACACGGAGGCCTCAGTTTCCCCCGGGAACCGGAGCCTGCAGGCAGGCCCATGCTGAGCCCTCCTCCCGGCACGGGGCCGCTGGCAGGCCGTCTGCCCAGGGCGCCCGCGCTGGGGGGCCGAGCTGGACTCTGGCCTCTCCTGCAGGGTCGCGTCCACTCTGACCCCACGCGGTCAGTGCATGTCTCAGTGAACGCCCGCATACCCCGTGGCGTTCGTATTTGAGACGAGGTGGGGGGAGGGGGAGGGGGGTCCCACGCTTACCTGGCCGGGCCCGCCCCTCCCCAGGGGGAATTCCCCAGGACCAGGATGGCAGGATGGCAGCATGCGGCCCACCCGGCTCCTGAGCACTGCCACGGGGGCACCCACCCTCCAAACAACATAAGTTCATTTCTCAGCGGCCCCCTGGAAATCTGCCCTCTTCGGGCCGGGGAGTCAGAGAGTCACGGCCAAGGCTGAGTGAGTGCGGGCACGAGGGCGGCCCCAGCTCCACCTTGGTGTTTGAACACACCCGGGCCCCGCGCCTGGTGCTGCTCCCGGCCTGCACACCCCGGCGGGCTCAGCGGGGCGGGTCGGTGGGATCTCGGCCTCCTTGCTGCCACCCGAGTTCCAGGCCTGCCATGGCCAAGCCCGCGGTGTCCCCACCTCCCCCGGAGCCCCCAGTCAGGCCTGAAGCACAGGCGGAGCCTTTGGCGGCTGCCTGGAAGCCCGAGTGGGCAGAGCGGAAGGGAAGGTCAGGCCGGCCAGGGCCACTTCGGGCCGCCAAGCCGGGGCCACGGCGCCTGCGCTCTGGAGAGCGGTTTCTGGTCTCGAGGACTCAGGCTGTGGACGCTGTAGGGAAACCGAGAGACACCCCTTTCTGCTTCTCAAACAGGGTGCTTCCCCCAGGGACCCCCACCTCTCCAGCCCGGGCAAACCCTCCCCCGAGGGTGTCAGGGGCTCCAGGGAGCACTGCACCTGGGAGTTCTTGGTTTGCTTCGTAGATGTGGCCTTGCGCCCAGGACGGACGAGACAGGCTTGTGGTCACTCCCAGGATGGACAAGACAGATGGAGAGGAGTGGCCGTGAGCCCTGCGTCTGCGGGCTGAGAGAAAGGGCCTCCTGGGACCTGCAGAGAGACTAAGAGGCTTCCGGCACAGAGCTGAGCTGAGTTTGATCCCTGGCACCTGAGCACAGAGCCAGGAGTCAGCCCTGAGCACTGTCAGGTTGGAGCTTTGTCACTGCAGAAGGCAGACTCAGGGCACAGCACATACACAAACAAAACCAAAAACCCTTTCCAGGATCTAACTCGGTACGAAGGGGACCCAGCCGGTTGGCAGACCTGCCCTAAGGTCCTGGGAGAGCCCCGGGGCCCATCCTGGCGGGCTGGGGAGAGGGCGAGGGTGCTGGAAGGGGCGAGGAGGTGCTACCCTCAGTGCGTGAGTCCGGGCCCTTGCATGGTGCCCGGGGGGGCAGTGCTCATCACTCGGTGCTGGGAACTTTGGAGGATCGTTTGCATGCGTGTTGCTCCCTATTTGCAGGTCTGCCTCGGGACGAGAGCCGCGTGATGAAGAACCGTCTGCAGGCGCCGCGCGGGCCTGGGAGACGCTCGTCACCGCGCACCTGCCGCCCCCGGCTGCCGGCACCAAGCGCCATCAACGCGGCTGAGTGTGTCTTAAATGAAAGCGCCGTTTCCAGCTGGCGACACAGAGATTATTTTTGCTATTCGAGAAATTGATCTCTTAAGACGTCGTGATTAATTACGTCTGTAGAACAGAAAATCCATCAAGGACAACATGCTGTTCCCTTCAGAAACACTCGCACGCTCCCGCAGTGCTCCCGACTGCCTGCCAGGCCAGGGGAGGAGCCGCGTCTCTCCGGGGACACGGGTGGCCTGCGACAAAAGGGGGACACTCAGAGCCATTTGGCTGGGCTGGAGAGCGAAGGACAAGAGAGAGGGAGAGAGAGAGAGAGAGAGGGAGAGAGAGAGAGGGGAGAGAGAGAGAGAGGGAGAGAGAGAGAGGGAGAGACAGAGAGAGAGGGAGAGACAGAGAGAGAGGGAGAGACGGAGAGAGAGGGAGAGAGGGAGAGAGAGAAGGAGGGAGGGAGAGACAGAGAGAGGGAGAGAGGGAGAGGTATGGGGAGAGAGAGGGAGAGAGAGGGAGGGAGGGAGAGAGAGAGGGAGAGAGAGGGAGAGAGAGGGAGAGACAGAGAGAGAGGGAGAGACAGAGAGAGGGAGAGAGGGACAGAGAGAGAAGGAGGGAGGGAGAGACAGAGAGAGGGAGAGAAAGAGAGAGAGGGAGAGAGAGGGAGAGACAGAGAGAGGGAGAGAGAGAGGCATGGGGAGAGAGGGAGAGAGAGGGAGGGAGGGAGAGAGAGAGGGGGGAGAGAGGGAGAGGGAGAGGGAGAGAGAGGGGGGGAGAGAGGGAGAGAGAGAGGGAGAGAGAGGGAGAAAGAGAGGGAGAGAGAGAGAGAGGGAGAAGAGGGAGAGAGAGGCACCCCCGGATGCCAGTGGGATGACGCCGTGTCCCCTCGTCAGGAGCCTGGTCAGCCAGCCCAGCGGCCTCCCCTTCCCGGCCACCCGGAATCCTGCCCCAGACCCTGGTGTTGTCGCCCCCTGACCCAGGCAGGGCGATCCACCATGCTGGATTGCACATGGTGCCCGTCGGTGGCGTGTCACACCTGCGCCTTTCACCGCACTGTAGCCCAGGCCAGAAGCCGTCTCATCCCGTCTGACCTTTGCCAGGGAGCCCAGACACTCCCCACACCGTCCACCTCAGACTAGATGGCCCCAGTGCTCCCGCACCCCTGGGGCCCTCAAGCCAAGCAGGTGCAAATCCCAGACTCCCACACCCTGCTCCCTCTTCTCTTCAGTGTCCAGGAGCTTCTGACTTAGAGAGATTTGTCGATCCAACACCCGGCCCTGCTTTCCTTGCCTCTCTGTCCACCCTGTTCCGGTCTGTATCCTGCCCAGGAAGCAATGTGTTAGCAAGAGTGTTGTCTGTTGGCTCACTGCTGTGTCCCCGCTGCTTGGGGATAGGCCTGGCACATAGTCAACCCTTAAGGCGTATTTTTGAATGGACGGCTGGATGGACAACAGGCTGAGGAAGACAGTGGGTGGGTGGAAAAATGGATGGATGGGTGTGTGGATGGGTGGGTGGTGGACGGATGGAGGGAGGGATGGATGGGTGGATGGATGGTGGATGGATGGATGGGTGGGTGGATGGATTGATGATGGATGGATGAATGGATGGATGGATGGGTGGATGGATGGATGGATGGATGGGTGGATGGATGGATGGATGGATGGGTGGATGGATGGATGGATGGATAGAGGGATGGATGGGTGGGTGGATGGATGGATGGATGGGAGGATGGATGGATGGATGGATAGAGGGATAGAGGGATGGATGGGTGGGTGGGTGGATGGATGGATGGATGGATAGAGGGATGGATGGGTGGGTGGATGGATTGATGATGGATGGATGAATGGGAGGATGGATGGATGGATGGATGGATGGATGGATGGGTGGGTGGATGAGAGGTGGATGGAGGTGTGGTTGATGGACAGAGGGCTGGGTGGGTAGGAGGGTGGTGGATGGATGTTTGGAGAGATGGATGAATAGATGGGTGGGTGGATGGATTGATGATGGATGGATGAATGGATGGATGGGTGGATGGATGGATGGATGGGTGGATGGATGGATGGATGGGTGGATGGATGGATAGATGGATAGAGGGATGGATGGGTGGGTGGATGGATTGATGATGGATGGATGGATGGATGGATGGGAGGATGGATGGATGGATGGATGGATGGGGGGTGGATGGGTGGGTGGATGGATGGATGGATGGATGGGTGGGTGGGTGGATGGATTGATGATGGATGGATGGATGAATGGGAGGATGGATGGATGGATGGATGGGTGGGTGGATGAGAGGTGGATGGAGGTGTGGTTGATGGACAGAGGGCTGGGTGGGTAGGAGGGTGGTGGATGGATGGAGGGGTGAATGAGTGGATGAAGAGTAGGTAAAAGAGTCAATGAGGGTTACTGAGTCTGTGTCTTTCCCACAGGTATCACATATCATTCCAAGAACCATTTTCCCAGGAACTGAGCTTTAACGACCATGTTTTAAAGGGAGAGCTTGGAGAGAGACACAAGTTTGTGTTGGTTTGTACACAGTCTGAGAGTTTGTCTTTTAATGAAATAGTTTTAGCACATTTATTTTTCCATATTAACTGGTTTGTCTGCTCTTAATTCTGTCATCTTAGTTTGATTTTTATTTTTTGGGTTTCCCTTATGTTTTCAATTTACTTCTGCCCCTGCTTTTCGCCATGTGCATAAGTAATGTTCGCTCTTTTCTTTTTATGATTTGTATAGTTTCTGTTTATTTATAGCAATAGCAATGGCTAAGTTTATAGCAGTAAAGCCGCAAATATATATTTCTTTATGTAATTAATAACATAATTTTTCTAGCCCCTTGCCATAGAATGAAAGAACATGGAGTTTGTTATTCATGTCTTTCTTTTTTTCCTTTCACTCTAACTCCCTTCCAGGAATTTGTTGGAGTCGCAGGGAACTGGGAATGTAAGCTATTATCATTGAATTATGTTTGTGTGACCGATTATTCCTCCTTGGCGCCTTTTCACTCTTACACTGAGTTGATTATTCCCGTCCCTCTGCCACGGCTCGCGTGGGTTTCTGGGGTCCTGCGGGGGCCTCCCTGTAGGATGGAAGGGCGTTTAGAGAGCGCCCGGCCTGGTTCCGAGGGTTCCAGGGCCCAGTTCCGAGAGCTCTGGGGCCCCGTTCTGATAGTTCTGAGGCCCAGTTCTAGCAGTTCTGGCCCAGTTCTGACAGTGCTGGCCAGTTGTGAGCCCAGTGTCCAGGGCTGGCCGTGGGACAGGAGCCGTCCTGGCTGCCTCACGGGCCCAAGGCAGCTGCTCTGCTGGCAGAAAGGGGGGCAGCACCTCTCTCTCGGCTCTTACCATGGTTGGGGTGAGGGGTGCAAGGTGGGGGGTGTAGGGGGGGGTGCAGGGGGGGTGCAGGGGGAGGGGTGCAGGGGGAGGGGTGCAGGGGGAGGGTTGCAAGGTGGGTGTGTACGGGAGGGGTGCAGGGGGAGGGGCGCAGGGTGGGGGTGCAGGGGGAGGGGTGCAAGGTGGGGGTGTACGGGAGGGGTGCAGGGTGGGTGTGTACGGGGAGGGGTGCAGGGGGAGGGGTGCAAGGTGGGGGTGTACGGGGAGGGGTGCAGGGGGAGGGGTGCAGAGTGGGGGGTGCAGGGGGAGGGGTGCAAGGTGGGGGTGTACGGGGAGGGGTGCAGGAGGAGGGGCACAGGGTAGGGGTGCAGGCGACTCCTGAGCAGCACTCAGGGGTCTCTCCTGGGCGGGTCCTGCAGTGCGGGCCCTGGCCATCCCCAGAGGTGGGGCAGGGGTCTGCACCGGGCTGCTCCCCTCTGCCCTACCCCCGGGCTGCCTCCCGTCCCTCAGACTGAATAAAGCCAGGACCGTGGGCCAGGAGCAGGAAGCACCCAGCTAAGCACCTTCCCTGCGCCCGCCGTGGAGGGTCCTCGGCCCGCCCTCGACACACAGCTGGAGAACATCTAGAGCCGGTCCGCTTCCTGTCGGTCCACCCTCCCCCCTTTGAGCACATCCCCACCGAGACCCCCGGGCACAGAGCGTGGGCTGGGCCCTGAGCTGCCCCTGATTCCCAAACCCGGGCCCCACCCTGGCGTCCTGCTGTCCTGCTCTGCTGGACAGACAGTGTCAGGGCACCAAGCTAGTCACAGGCTGGAGTTCTGGAAGGTTCCCAGAGCTCTGTCCCCCCTTCGCTTCTCCACTCTCACTCCCTGCGCGGAGAGCGGCTCACCTTCCGTCCTCCCGTCCCCCACTTAGGAAGGCCGCGCCGGGTCCCTCGGGGAGCCACATGGCTGGGGGCGCCCGATCCAGAGAGGAGCTGGGGAACCTCGGGGTCCCTTCCTGCAGGGTCCTCTGTGTCCAGGGAAATCGAGCTGTGATTCAGGAGCCACCTCCTCCTCCTCCTCCTCCTCCTCCTCCTCCTCCTCCTCCTCCTCCTCCTCCTCCTCCTCCTCCTCCTCCTCTCCTCCTCCTATTCCTCTGTTTTATTTTTATTTTGTTGAATCGCAGTGAGATACGCAGTTACAAAATTGTCCTGACTGGGTTCAGTCATACCGTGTCCCGACACCCATCCCTTCACCAGTGTGCATGTCCTACCGCCAATGCCCCAGTCTCCCTCCTTCCCCCCCCACCCCAGTCTGCCGCTATGGCGGACACTTTCCTTTCTCTCTGTCTCTGTCTCTGTCTCTGTCTCTCCTTACGGTTCGCATTACAGGCGCTGAGGGGTTATCGTGTATATCCCTTCCTACTTCCAGCACTCGGCTCTTGTCCAAAGGGACCATTTCCGGCCTTGAGGCCTCCATCCTCCCGGAGACGGTGCTTTGGTGCTGGGCCCGAGGCCCTTGTTGGCGCTGAGCTCTGAGCACCAGCCACGGAGCAGAGGGCCGGGCCCTCTCAGTCTGACGCATCCTGAGGTGCAGAGGTGGGACATGGCCTCAGGAGGGGTCCCGGGAAGGGCACCCAGACGCCGGGGAGGGGACCCAACTGTAGCCCCGGACACCAGGCCCTCAGGGCCCCAGAGAGGAGGCCTGGCCCCTTGTCAGCCAGCAGGAGCGCCCCGGGCAATTGCACCAAATGCTTCCAGAACTCTCCATAGCTGCCTGGAGTCGGGGTCCTGCCCCCCCTTGTCCAGCTGCCTTGGAAGGCCCTGTCCCCCGGGCTGTGCACTTAGCGACTCCGGCCCTCGGCAGGGTCAGATGCATGGTGGTTACCGGGCCTGCAGCCTCTGGGCCTGGGCCCACTTACGGAGACGGAGGGGCAGCGCCAGGCCCGAGTGGAGCCGGGCCCCCACGGGCAGCCCCTCTCTCGGCATGGCTTTGGCACACGGATGTGAGTCAGACACACTCCGAGCAGGTGCCGGCGGTACAGGAATGCCAACCCCATCCCACGACGCACGCGGTACCCGGTGTCCAAGCCATCACGATGGCTTGGGGGGGCCGGGGCTGGGCCGGCACCCCGGGCGCCTGCGGGGGCGGGTCCGGGAATGGATATTTCACACCCCCCGAGCTTCGCAGGGGCCTCACCTGCCCCGCACGTCGGGAATCCGTCTTCTGGACAGTTTCCTGATGCTGCCAGGAGAGGAGAAGGTGACGGCCGGGGGGCATAGGGAACGGGCCCTCTGCCGGCACCGCGACACCCCATTCATCACCGCCTTCTGCCCCGCCAGCGCGGACACAGCCGGGCACGGCCAGAGCAGGGGTCGGGAAGAAACCGCTCCTCACCTTCTCCAGAAACATGTTTCTGTTTTGCTTAATAAATTGAGCAAATAAAATTTTCCCAATAAATTACAGGCTGGTCTTACCACCACGTTGGTGCAATTCTTGCTAGTATTGCTTTTTGGGTCACGCCCGGCGTTGCACAGGGGTGACTCCTGGCTCTGAGCTCAGGAATTACTCCTGGCAGTGCTCGGGGACCATATGGGATGCTGGGGATCGAACCCAGGTCATGCAAGGCAAACACCCTCCCCGCTGTGCTACCGCTCTAGCCCCACTCTTGCTAGTAGTGCCGAGGCTGTTGCAAAACCTGAGTGTATTGGAAATGTCGCTGAATTAGCTCAACTGAAGGCTGGCACCCCCTGCTTGCTGCACGGGTCCCAGTGGAGGCTGGTCACCCACACCCCTTTGTCCCGTCCGCTGTTCCCGCCCTGAGACGCAGCTCAGAGCAAACGTTCCCCCACATCGGGACACAGAGTTTCCGCAGGACTCACAAGCCACCTCGCCCTGTCCCGGCTCAGCCTGTGAAAACGGGGCCCTCGGCCTGGAATTCTCCGTCCCAGGCGCACGTCCCTGGCCTACTAGCAGCCTGCGTTCTTGGGAAGTTTCAGCCCTCCGGAAGCGTCTTGTCACTGCTGGTACGGGACGCTAGAAGGCGCCAAGCGGGGCCAGAGGAGCAGTGCAGAGACACGGAGCTGGCCCCGAGTCCCGAGTGTGGCCGGCCTGGGCTCAAACCCCAGCAGCCGTATGACCCCCTGAAGGCCACTAGGAGTGATGTCCGAGCAGAGCCGGGCAGAGTCCCTGAGCACCACCAGGTGTGATCCTGAAAGCAAAAACTAAGAACCAAAGGCCCCGGAGAGGTAAGGCGGCCCCTGAACTGTGGGTCAAGGTTTGCCTCAATGTTCCTGGGCAGCCCCAGCGCCGGGTACCACAGTCCCCCCAAGGCGGCGGGGTCAGGGTCGGAGAGATAGTCCGGGCTCGATCCCCACCATCCCACAGGGTCCCCCGAGCACCGCCAGGAGTCACTCCTGAGTGCAGAGCCGGGAGGAGCCCCTGAGCATCGCCGGGTGTGACCCCTCACTGCAGGAAAAAACAATACAAGAAGGATGAGAGTGAGGCGGGGCCTCAGAGAGGGGGGTAGCGCCGTCCCCCCAGTGAGGCGGGAGCCCCAGGCCCGCCTCCCCTTGCCCACCTTCCCTCGGGGTCCCCCCAGAGACGGTGGCGCTGGCCGTGAAATCCCCTCTGCTCGGGCGCCACAGGGGACAGGCCCGGGCTCCCGTGGGGGAGCTGGACAGCAGGGGGCGGTGTGGGCACATGGTGACCTTCCGGAACTTTCCCCCGCCGGGCTGGGGGGAGCCAGAGGCGCAGCCGCACTCTGTCACGGAAGCAAAACCCACAGGGCAGACCTGGACCAGGACCGAAATGTACCAAAGTGTCGCCCAGGCGCAGCCGGGCCCCCGCCAGCCCCGCCCCACAGTGACCCGAGCTGTGCCCACCCCCAGCCCTGCCCGGGCGCCCCTCGAATCCCTCCAGGACGTGGCCGTGTGGGGACAGGCGCTTCGGGGGCGGGGGCGGGCCGGAGGGAGAGAGCAGGGTCAGGGCTCCTGCCTCGCTCGGGGCCAGCCTGGGCTTGACCCTGACACCCCCGACGGTCACCCGAGCACCCGAGGAGTGGCCCCTGAGCCGTGAGCCGGCAGTGTGGCCCCAAAGCAGAAACCAAGACAGGCCCCGCCCCCAGCAGGCCCCGGGCGGACAGTGGCCCCACCGGGGTCCGCCCAGGGGTCTCCAACTCCACTTCCTCACGGGAAGAGTCTGGAAAGAAAAAGGGAAACCCCACGGCTGAAGGAGCATCGAAAGCAGAGCAGGTGGGCAGGGGAGGTGGCGCCAGTGCGTCTGATTGTCCTGGATTCGGGGGGTGGTGACAGAGGGGAGGAGACAGGAGAGCCAGGGCAGAAGGCGAGAGGGGCGGGAGGAGCTGGGTGGGAGGCCAGCCCGGGGGAAGGGCAGCGTCAGCAGGGGCGGGGGTGGGGGTGCCCGCAGGCCCTCGCCCGAGGGAGTGGCGTCTGACCCCACCAAGACGGGGCCCCTCGGGCCCCTCCGCACTCACTCGGGCTCGTCCACACGCAGAGCAGACAGCCAGTGTCCGGGAGCTGCCGGCCAGCGAGGCCCCTGGAGCACCCCCTCCAGAGGCAGGACGCGAGCAGGGCCAGGGCCGGAGGGGCAACGGGACGGCTTTGGTTCTGCAGGGTTCTGAGCCCGTCCTGAGCCCGTCCCGGTGGGAGACGAAGCTCAACAGGGGCCAGGCCCAGGGGAACCGGGGCGGCCAGACTGGAGGTGAGGCTCCAGCCCACTGCGGGTGAGGCGATAGTCCCAGGAACGCCTTTGGGGACTCACTCGGCAGTGCTCAGGGCTCACTCCCGGGGCCCCACCCAACAGGGCCGGCTGTGTGCAAGGCAAGCACCGACCACTGTCCCATACTCCAGCCCCCCAGATTCCTTCAAAGTCCTAAAGGAGCACCTGCAGACTCCTAAAGGAGCACCAGGTGACGGGGAAGTGGGCGGGAAAGCCGCGGGCACCACCGCCCTGGAGAACAAGCGACACATCACGGTGAGCGGAAGGCGCCGTCCATCAAGGCCTCGGTGCCTGGAACTGCCCGTGACAGACCCCTAGGGATCACGAGAGCAGGCAGAAGCCCCAAGGTCCAGCCATGGCTGGACAAAGCAGCAGGAGGGGACGGCCGGAGCGGGTGAGGACAGGCGGGGCGCGGCGTGCCCGGGCACAGGCCTCGTTCGATTCCGAGAAAATGTCAAGCAGGGCCCTTTGAATGTTTTGAGCGCAGCCAATGATCGAGTTATTCTGTGCGGCAGAACGGGAGGGACGGGGGTCTCCTGGGGGGGTCTCTCAGGGAGGGGAAGAAGCTGAGGTCTTGGCACGCATCCCTGCCCTTGGGCCAGCCGGGGGACTCAGCGTTTTGTGCTCATCATGTTTCTAAGTGGGGCCCCCAAGCAGACAAACTTTCCTCCCCGCAGGACCCGAGTCCTACCTGTGCGGGTGAATATTACAGCGTGTTCCGGGGAAACGAACTTACCGGCAACCCAGGCATTTCAGAAGGTGGAGTATCCGCGCCTAGAGCCGCGGCAGCGAGCCGAAGACGAAGGTCTAGGAGTGAAGATGGACGAGGCGGGTTCTTGCTGAGCTTCTGCAGACAGCAGGGCCAGGCGCGCTGCCGAACCAGTGATGTGGGGACAGCTGGGCCCGCCCTGCTGTGTGGCCACACTCGCACCAGCATCCCTGCCGAGAGCCTGCTGGCCTTGCGAGCGGGAGGGCCCCAACCTGGGGGAAGGGAGAGAAAATGTTTCTTTCGGTATTACAGGAGACACGCGCAGCTCGTAAAACTTTGATTTTCAACGTTTCTGACTGTCTTGACTTAACTACCAAGAACTGGAGCCAGGTGCTGAGGGGAGCATGTTGGAGTCGCACGGAGTCAGCCAGGGGCCGACAGGACAGGCCTCGGGGACCAGGGGACAGTCAGAGCACCCAGCGGCCCTCGGAAACATAAACGCAGTCCAGGGTAGAGCGAGAGGCCAAGGGGCGGGGGGGACCAGGCGAGCTGGGGAAGGGGCCGGAAGCCGGGACGCACAGTTTCATCCTGGACTCGGGGACCAGCTTCCGCGTCGCCGTGTGCTCTGGCGAGATGGGCGTGGCCATGGGCGGGGGTCCCCGGAAGGTTCCCAGGTGGCCCTCACCCCCCCCACAGGCGTTGGTCCGGGAAGAGCCTTCAGGAGACTGAGCCAGGCGGCTGCTCGGGCAGGGCCAGGCCGCAGGGCAGTCAGGGGAGGACGGCTCTGGGCGGGGACGGGGGCATCTACGGCGGGGGCTGCGCTGTGCTGGCCAAGGGGGCGTCTCTGCCGGATAACGGCTGCCAGAAGCAAGGCCTCTGGCATGTGACCCGGCCTGCTGGGACCAGAAGGTGAAAGCCAGCATCTGGAGTCCCTCCCTCTGTGTGTGTGTGTGTGTGTGTGTGTGTGTGTGTGTGTGTATGCGTGAGCCTGTGTGTCTATATGTACCTGTGTGTGAGTATTTTTGTGTGTGTCTGTGTGTGCCTGTGTGTGTGTGTGTCTGTGTGTGTCTGTGTGCATGTCAGTCTGTATCTGTGTGTTTGTGGGTCTGTGTGTATCTGTGTCTGTGTGCGTGTCTGTGTCTGTGTGTGTCTGTGTGTGTGTCTGTGTGTCTGTGTGTCTGTATCTGTGTGTTTGTGGGTCTGTGTGTATCTGTGTCTGTGTGTGTGTGTCTGTGTGTGTCTGTGTGTCTGTGTCTGTGGTGTTTGTGTGTGTCTGTGTTTGTGTGTATCTGTCTGTGTGTGCATCTGTGTGTGTCTGTGTTTCTTTCTGTCTGTGTGTTTGTGTATGTGTCTGTGTTTGTGTGTATCTGTCTGTGTGTGCATGTGTGTGTGTCTGTGTGTGTCTGTGTTTCTTTCTGTGTCTGTGTGTGTCTGCGTGTGTGTCTCTGTGTGTCTGTGTCTGTGTGTGCATGTGTGTGTGTGCGTGCACGCGGGCGGGTGGTGTGGAAGAAACTGCTCACAGTTAACGGGAAGACGCCGGCTGTTACGGGACTTTCGGCGAGGCCTCGTGGACCCTCCCCCACAGTTTGCGTGCCGAGTCCTGCAGGACGCCCTGTCGGGACGGAGCCGCCTCCAGCGCCGGGAGCTGGAGACGTCCGCCACCCGCACACGAAGCTCGCGGCGAGACAGGCCACTCTGGAACATCAAACGGGCACTCCAGGAATTCCAAATAAAACCTGCCGCCCGCTCTCGCTGGGTTAAGAGCATCCCCCTCCCCCCTCGGGGCCGCTTAGCCCGTCAGGCAGAGCCAGGGACACGTTCCAGCCGGGGCTGGGCTCTGGCGGCAGGCGGCGCAGTCAGCGGGGGGGCCAGGCGGCCCCATCGTAAGCCAGGCGCGCGTGGCCGTGCCACCCCTCCGCCGCGACCCGCCTTGGGGCCGTGCCACCGTCACACGCGGGGCGTCAGTGTCCAGCAGGGCGCTGACCCCGCTCGGGTGCGTCTCTGAGCCAGCACAGGCCTGCTGGGTGCTGCTGCCTGTGACCGCCCGCCCCGGGTGCAGAGTGGGCTGCCCGCCCGCCCCGGCTTCCCCTGCGTGCAGCCCAGGACGGAGCTGGCATCTGAGGGGCGGTGTGGCGGTCAGCCGTGGTGTCACTGCGGAGGGACGGAGCTTCCTGGGACTGAGCCCGTGATGGAGAGTGTGTGAAGGACCCGGGGGCTGGTGGGGTGCCGGGGGGGCCTCACTGTGGGCACAGAGACAGGCGCCTGGCAGCCCTGAGACCTGCCAGGTCACCCTCAAGGTCCTGAGTCCCCCTGGCAGGGATGGGGGCACACCGGGAGGTTTCCAGGAACAGGCAGATTCTGTTAGGGGCTGTGCTCAGGGCTGACTCCCAGCTCTGTGCTCAGGGCTGACTCCTGGCTCTGTGCTCAGGGCTGACTCCTGGCTCTGTGCTCAGGGCTCACTCCCGGCTCTGTGCTCAGGGCTGACTCCTGGCTCTGTGCTCAGGGCTCACTCCTGACAGGGATCAGGGGACCCTACACAGTGCCAGGAATTGAATTGGGGTCAGCCACGTCCACCTTCACCCCTACTGGGTGTTAAACTTGAGAGCCAGAGACCTTTAGGTGGGACCCAGAATGGGGTCCATGAGGGCAGTCAGGGAGGAAACAGGGGGACCCCTTAGGGCAGTGGGCCCGGCGCCCGGCGGGCTGCAAGCCTGTTCATCCGCCCCTCCCCTTAGCTGCACGTGGCCACCTCTTGACCCCAAGCCAGCCTTCACGCAGCTGGGCAGGGCACACGAGCAGGGGGATGCCAGCAGCAGAAACACCTTCAGTGGCCCCTGAGAAAGGCCAGGCAGGACGCCGCCACTCAGAGCCCAGTGGCCTCTGGCACCCGGGTCAGCCTGGACACACAAACTGGCCCTGCATTGAGGCTGCCCAGGCCCCAGTCTCCATCCCCCTGGCTGCTGAGCACCCCTGAGCCCGGCAGGGATGTCCATGGGGGACCGTCCACTCAGCGCTCACCCAGCCGCGCTGGGACCAGCTCCACCAGGGAACAGGCGAGGTCTCCCCGCCCGCCCACCCGAGCCAGCTCACCCTGGCTGGGGTCAGTCCTGGGTCCCAGCCTCCCCAGAACCCCTTCCCCCCGGGGTGGACCGCGTGGACGGATCTTCGACGCCCCAGCCACACGTCCCTCCAGCCTCCGCTCTTACTGGCCCCCAGGCGCCTTGTGGGGGAGATTCTGCACTTCCTGTGGGGAATTCGGTTCCCGCTCATCGTCCCCGAGTACGTCTCCATGTCCCCCGCGGGCTCCGGTCCACGGTGCTCGGGCCGCGTCCCTGCACACGCACCGGGCGTGGGTGTCAGGGGCCAGGAGACACCGCCCGCCGCCCCCCGCCGCGCCGAGTGCCGGCTCACGGCCAGCCCCCCATAGGAGGCAGCCGCGAGGTCCAGCTCGGGCACAGGGACGTGACTCCGCAGAGGGCCCGGAGGGACCCAAACGTCCCCGCTCCAAACCCTGGTGCCCACGAGGCCCTCCTCCCTCGCACCCAGCGCCCACGAGAGGCCACTAGGTTTCTCTGTTTCCACAACCTTCTCTGCTCTCTGCATTCTCATTATCCAAGAAACGGGAGAGACGCTCCGCGTGCAGCCGGCACCAGTGCCCCGCCCGGAGAGGGGGTCTGTGGTCAGCTGCTGTTCAGCGTGGGCAGCCGGCGACGGTCCCGGGGCGGCCGGGCTGTGATTAATGCGCTGCCACGGAGACGGGCCACGCGCATAATAGAGCTTGAAGGGAATTAATGATATTTTGAATCTTTAATAATCTGAAACAGACATCTCCCTCACGGGGAACGCTCGAACAGCGAACGGCGTGGAGGTGACAACGTGGTGACAGCGTGGCCAGTCTGCGGATGGGCCTGGGGGGGCTTCGGAACGCACTGAAGGGCCCGGGACAGGCCTCTCGCTCAGTGCCCCCCCCCCCGCCTCACGAGGTGCTGCAGAGCCCGGAGGATCACACAGGACCCCGTGGGAGTCGGGGCTCTGCAGAATCTGTGTCTGATCTCCCTGCGAATGTGCAGATTAGGCTGACGCACGCCCGTCCCTACCTCTGGCCGCAGCCCTGCATCTGCTCCATGACGGGCTGCAGGGACTATTGTCCTGGGCCTTTGTCCCGAGGGCTGGGGAGAAGGGGGTCACCCCCGAGGGAGGGTCAAGGCCCGCACGGACAATGGGCCATTGTGAGTCCAGCTTGATGGACCGCCCGGCCTTTGGGGGCCCCCAGTGCTCTGGCGAGGATGGGGGGGCTGCTCCACCCGAGGGGGAACCCGATGTGCAGTGTGTGACCGGGAAGCCGAGGGGTGGCTGGAGCCTGAGCCGGAGGTCACCACCAGCACCCCGGGGTGCGGCCCAAACCCGCAGGCTACGGGGTCCCGGGTGCCACGGTCCACCCACTCGGGGTCTGCGCCTCCTGCTGGCCCCAGCCCGGCGCCCCTCCGACCACACTGCCACTGTCCCTGCGGGGACCCCAGCCCGGCCACCCAGGCCCCGGCCCCCAGCTGCTTCTTGAGCCTCTGAGAACCGTAAGGGGCTCAGAGCCCACGCCCAGTCTTCGGTCAGTGTGACACACTGACCCTCAGGTCCAGAAGGGTCTGCACGGGCAGGGGCTGGCCGGCGGCATCGCAGGGGAAGGGGCTTGGAGGGCGAGCGGGGGTGGGTGAGAGAGACCCCTGGGGGTGGAGGAATGGAGGCTCGTAGGTGGACACGCCTGCCTCCGCTCGTCCAGCGCCCGCTCCACTGACCCCCAGCAGCTGCGGCTCACTGGCTAGTTCCAGCAGGAGCTTGGGACCCCCTTCCCAGGCTCCTCGCGGGCCCACCAGCTGCCCGCCACCTGTGGACCGTCCACACCGACCTCCGGGCTGCGGCTGGTCACCCCCGGAGTGGCGGTGACCAGAGGGACGGCAGGGGGGATGGATGACGAGGCCTGAGGGGCCGGGGGTGGGTCTGACAGGCCTTTCGGACACGGTGTCTCCTTCACTCTCTGACAGCTCTGAGACAAGTTGGCTTAGCCGGGCTCCCGGGCAGACACACACACACACACACACACACACACACACACACACACACACGCACGCACGCACGCACGCACGCACGCACGCACGCACACACACGTACACATACACACACGCACACACATCACAGCCGATACGGGACAGGCCAGCTGGACAGACAGATGGCAGATAACGGTGCGGAGAGACAAGGAGGGAAGTCGAGACGGCCGCATGCTGGCGGCCAGGTGAGAGAGAGCTTTGATCGCACGCCGACGGCGGTATCTGTCCTGGCAGTTGCCGGTGTCTTGTTTGATCAGCGCCAAGCCTGAGTGTTCTGGACGTTTCCTCCGAGTCCCCCCCATTGTTGACGGTCCGAGCCGGGGATTAGGGACCCTCGCGTTCGCTGCTCAGCCCCTAGCAGCAGGCAGCGTGGAAAGGACCGTAATTGCGGCTTGAGTGCCAGGGGATTCTTTTGTGCTCCCCTGTCCCCGCGAGACTCTTGGATTCTCCACACTGGGCCGCTTTGAAGTGTCTAACTTCCTCCGCTTCAAAGTTCCCGTGGTGCCTAAGTAACAGAGCATCCGCAGGCGGGGCGGGAAGCGGCATGGCAGGCGCCGTCACCGTCTCCCGCGGGCCAGGCCTGTCCCATCCCCACGGCTGCCGGCACGGGGAGGGGGAGACCCCTTGTCCGTTTGTGCCGCGTTTAGCCATTTTCCTCTTCGAATGTTTCCGGGGGAGCCCAGAGCTGCGGGCGCCCCCCCGGAAGCCGCCCGCCCCACTGGCGTAGCCCGGCACGCTCTGCAGGGGTCTGAGCCACGAAGGCCCCCGGGGGCGCAGGCGCGGCCTTCACAGTCCCATGCTGGGACCCCGGGCTCAGGGCAGGACACACTCGCCGACGCTGGTGCAGGGGGCACCGGGTGGGCCCCGGGAATCGGGGTCGGGCTCCCGGCTCGGAGTGCGGGATTTGCTGTCAACAGAGGCTGCGGCCGGCCCCTCCTCTCTGCATCCCAGAGCCCCCAGGACACCCGCTGGCCTCCCCCCCCCCCCCACACACACACCCGCCACCAAGTGCTCACAAATCCAGGCCTGTTGGCAAGTCGTCCCGCGGCCGCCCGACTCCAGCCCGAGCAGCGGGAGGCGCGATGTTATCCCTCGGCGGGTGTAGACTCAGCCAGGCAGAATCAAGCCGCTCCCCCCCCCCCCGCCCCCGCTTGCCACGGGAAGGGCCCCTCGGCCTCCGAGGGCAGAGCAACCCCCCAACCTCCTCCCCCCACAGCTCCCGCGGCGGCCTCGCGCCGCCCTTGACGTTCTTGATGTGGACGAGGGGCCCTCGGAGGAGCCCTGGGTGCTGTGAGTACGGCCCGCCCTGCTTCCCTCGGCGCGGGGGGCTCGCCGGGCTCCCCTCACAGTGCAGAGGGTTCCCTCGGCCCCTTAGGCCCTGCTGCTCTGGGCCTCCCGAGACCCTCCAGTGCTGGAGCGCGACCCTGGCCCAGCCGGGAAGGTGCCCCGAAAGCCCCTGGAGGGCCGCGCTCATGAACGCCCGCCCAGCAACTCGCTCCCCGGGCCGGGCCCTCCCTGGGCCTGTCAAGGGCTCTGCGGGTCCCCTGGGCTGCCGTGACACAGCGCCCTGGGGGGACTGGGACCTTCCAGCCCCCTCCCGCTCCCCAGCCTCCCTGCCCGCGCCCCACGGCCCTTCCCGGGACGCCTCTCCCAGCCCCCTCCCCTGCGGTCATTCTAATTACCCTGTCCTAATCACGGCGTTAATATTGATACGTCACGTTCGCCAGCACTAGATCAAGTGCGTGTCCCCCAGGGAGGCGCATAACTCACGGCTCTGAGTGGGCTCCTGAAAGGGGATGTGACCGAGAGGGAGGCAGCTCCGAGTCTCGTCCTCGCTGGGTGGGGGGGGGGGGGGGGCGGCCAGGGCGGCAGCCGGCTCGCTCCTGCTCATGCCCTCTCACCTGTGGGATATGGAGTAACAGAGTGGGAGACTAACACACAGGGATAGTAGAGATGAGTACCAGGAGGTTGGCTCCACGGCGTGGAAGCCAGCCTCACACGCTGGGGCGAAAGGCAGCCCAGACAGAGAAGGGACCACCAAGTAAAGGGTGCTGGGAGGGCCCACTCGGGATGGGAGATGCGGGCTGAGAGTAGACTACAGATCAAACACGATGGCCACTCAGTACCTGCATTGCAGACCACAACACCCAAAAGGAGAGAGAGAGAGCAAAGGGGAATGCCCTGCCACAGAGGCGGGTCGGGTGGAGGGGGATGGAGTGGGGGGTGGGAGGGATGCTGGGACCATGGGTGGTGGAGAATGGGCACTGGTGGGGGGATGGGCACTCGAGCATTGTATGGTTAAAACACAAGCACGAAAATATGTAAATCGTAATTGTACCCTCATGGCGATTCACTAATAAAAAATAATACATTTGTTTTAAATGCCCAGATGAAGCCGTCTGTCCCCGACGGCCAGGGCTCGCCGGGGGCATGTGGGCAGGACGGGGCAGGGCGGGTCCCGGCTGCCACATGAAGAACTCGGGCGGGCAGCACTTCTTGGCACCCACACAAGCAAATCGATGGAGAACGGGATGGCAGTGCTACAGGGATACAGGGATTTGCTTTGACTTGATTGAGTCACGGTGAGATGCAGGTACAGAGTTCTCATGCTGGAGACCCAGCCGTGCAGTGACGGGCCATCCACCCGCCCCCAGAGCACGCTCCCCGCCACCCTCACCCCAGCCCTCCCCTGCCGCTACGCAGACAATTTCCCCCGCACTCTCTACTTTGGGGAATCGTGTTTTGCTCAGTTTCCCCACCACCGTTCAAGCCGGCCTGCCGGGGCGCCAGGTGCTCTGACTTCCAGGCCGCGCCCCAGCTCCGGGCCCTCCTTCTGAAGGGACATTTTCCCGCCCTCCTGTTCAGCTCCCGCCGCTGGACCCGGGGACGCGCTGAGCAGCTCCCGCGGACGCAGGGGGCCGGCACAGACCCCCGAAACGCCTTCCTGCGCAGGTCAGACCAGCTGTGCTGTCCAGTGGCGGCTGCGGGTGCCGTGAGAGGGGGACCGTCCCGTGTCTTCTCAGGGCGGGTGGGCGGGTGGGCTGTGCTGGGCAGGTCCCCTGTGGCCTCAGGGTGCAGGCTCTGCCCCAGGCTGCCGATGCTCAGCCCTGCGTGCTCACTCGGCAACGGGTTTCCCGAGGGCCTCCGCCGTCATCTCCTGAGGCCCCACAGACACTCGTAAAGCTTCTTTCTTCTCGGTTTCGGCCAATGCCAAGGTGGGTCTTTCCTCCCAGTCTCGGCCCCGCCTCGGGCTCTCGAGAGTCTCCGCTCCCGGGTGTCCGTCAGGTGGAAATGAAGCAGCTGGCGAAGACGCCCATCCCGGGGCCAGGCCTGTGGTGCGGGGGCGGGGGGCTGCTTTGTCTTCTGAAGCTCCCCCCCCCACAAGAGACGCGTCCTCGCCTCACAGCTCCACGCCCCCCCGCCCCCACCCCCACCAGCGTCTTCACCCACACTGAACACTTCAGAGCCGGCCTAAAGCCCCCCCTCGCCTGCCACGCTGACCCCCTCAGTGAGACACAGTCGGGAGGGCGCCCGGCTGTCCTAGGTCGAAGTGGACAAAAGTAAGTGTGTGTGTGTGTGTGTGTGTGTACATGAATGTATGTCTGTCTGTGTGTGTCTGTGTGTGTGTTGTCTGTGTGTATGTGAGTATGTGTGAATATGTGTGTTGTATGTGTGCATGTGAGTGTATGTCTGTGTGTGTGAATATGTGTGTGAATGTGTGTATGTGAGTATATGTCTGTGTTTGTATGTCTGTGTGTATCTGTGTGTGAATGTGTGTGTCTGTGTGTATGTGAGTGTATGTATGTCTGTGTTTGTATATCTGCCTGTGTTTGTATATCTGCATATGTCTGTGTGTGTGTGTCTGTCTGTGTGTGTGTTGTTCGTCTTTCACGCAGAGCGACAGCTGAAGCATGGGGAAACGCCCTGGGAAACGCTGAGCCGGCCTGGCCGGACCCTCCGGGAGCACCAAGGAGGGGATGGCGGGCAATGGGCAGCTCGGGGGCCCGGGGAGTGGAAGGGTGGCGACGGGTACGGCCTGGTCATTGCAAATCTGGCCTGTCTAAAACAGCCCCCATTGGGGAGAAGGGGGGAGGTATATCGTGATTCTTGGTGGTGGAATATGTGCACTGGTGAAGGGATGGGTGTTTGAGCATTGTATAACTGAGACTTGAACCTGAAAGCTTTGTAACTTTCCACATGGTGATTCAATAAAAGAATAAAATAAAAAATAATAATAATAAAATTAAAAAATAAAAGTGAATTAATCAAATAAATAAATAAATAAATAAAACGGCCCCCATCAAAGCAAAGCAGATAGTGGGTGGCTGGGGTGGGAGGTGGCAGCAGGACGTGAAAGGAAGTGCCCAGCCAGGCTCCCTCTCTCCCTCTCTCTCCCTCTCTCTCTCCCTCCCTCTCTCCCTCTCTCTCTCCCTCCCTCTCTCCCTCCCTCTCTCCCTCTCTCTCTCCCTCCCTCTCTCCCTCTCTCTCTCCCTCTCTCTCTCCCTCTCTCTCTCCCTCTCTCTCTCCCTCTTTCTCCCTCTCTCTCTCCCTCCCTCTCTCCCTCTCTCTCTCCCTCCCTCTCTCCCTCTCTCTCTCCCTCTTTCTCCCTCCCTCTCTCTCTCTCTCCCTCTCCCTCCCTCTCCATCCTCCTCCATCCCTCCCTCTCCATCCTCCTTCATCCCTCCCTCCCTCCTTCCCTCCCTCCCTTCCTCCCTCCCTCTTTCCCTCTCTCCCCCTCTCCCTCCCTCTCTCTCCCTCCCCCTCCCTCTCTCTTTCCCTCTCTCCCCCTCTCCCTCCCTCTCTCTCCCACTCACAGAAGCGGGACAGTGGGGACAGGGGTTGCTGAGGGGAGCTGAGGGGACAGGTCACCGCTGGGGCACAGACCTCAAGAGGCAGGTGACAGAGCAGCAGCCCCCAGGGGACACGGGGACAGGCTCCAGCCGCAGACTCGGGTGCAGGGACGGCACAGGGACAGACCAGGCTGTGGTGGGCTGGAGCACGGGCAGTGAGGGCCGAGCGGAGGGGCCGGGGCAGGGCGGGAGGCCGGATGCCTCCCCGGGACTCTGCCACGAGTCATCCCTGTCAGCCTCTGGGTTTGTCCTTTCACACGATTCTCAGAACCCTCGAGCTCAAAACTTTGATCCACTGTCTCGCTAGAGGGGCCAAGCGCCGGGGCCTCTCTGCTCACGCCGAGACCCCGCCCCCACGCTGGGTGCCAGGCTGGGAGCCACGCCGGGAGCCACACCAGGAGCCTCCTCAAACACAGGAGCTGCCCCCACCCCCACTCACAAGGCACAGGCAGAGGCGCTGGCCACGGATCCGCCAAGGCAGGCTGGAGCCGGCTGAGCTGGGGCGGCAGCTCCCGGCCCCTGGCAAGCACACGGCCTGTGGGCCTGGCGAGACACTGCTGAGGGCGGGCGCCACCGAATACCCGCTCCTCTGTGGGGGAAGGCGAGGGAGGAGAGACAGGACGGAGGGCGAGGGAGGAGCCATGGACGAGGAGGAGACTGAGAAACAGTCCTTAGAACAGCAAGGCCGGGACAGACGGGAGCGTCACAGACGAGTGCATCTCTGAGAACAGACAGATGTCACAGAATGCTAAGGCCATGACAGACGGGAGCGTCACAGATGAGCACGTCTCTGAGAACAGACAGATGTCACAGAACACTGAGGCCATGACAGACGGGAGCATCACAGACAAACACGTCTCTGAGAACAGACAGATGTCACAGAACACTGAGGCCATGACAGACGGGAGCGTTTCTGAGAACAGACAGATGTCACAGAATGCTGAGGCCATGACAGAAGGGAGCGTCACAGATGAGCACGTCTCTGAGAACGGACAGATGTCACAGAACACTGAGGCCATGACAGAAGGGAGCGTCACAGATGAGCACATCTCAGAGAATGGACAGATGTCACAGAACACTGAGGCCATGACAGAAGGGAGCATCACAGATGAGCACGTCTCTGAGAACGGACAGATGTCACAGAACACTGAGGCCATGACAGAAGGGAGCGTCACAGATGAGCACGTCTCTGAGAACGGACAGATGTCACAGAACACTGAGGCCATGACAGAAGGGAGCGTCACAGATGAGCACGTCTCAGAGAACGGACAGATGTCACAGAACACTGAGGCCATGACAGAAGGGAGCGTCACAGATGAGCACGTCTCAGAGAATGGACAGATGTCACAGAACACAGATGCCGGGACAGACGGGAGTGTCACAGACGAGCGTGTCTCTGAGAATGGACAGATGTCACAGAACACTGAGGCCATGATAGACGGGAGCATCACAGACGAGCACGTCTCTGAGAATGGACAGATGTCACAGAACACTGAGGCCATGACAGAAGGGAGCGTTTCTGAGAACAGACAGATGTCACAGAACACTGAGGCCATGACAGACAGGAGCGTTTCTGAGAACAGACAGATGTCACAGAATGCTGAGGCCATGACAGAAGGGAGCGTCACAGATGAGCACGTCTCTGAGAATGGACAGATGTCACAGAACACTGAGGCCATGACAGAAGGGAGCGTCACAGATGAGCACGTCTCTGAGAACAGACAGATGTCACAGAACACTGAGGCCATGACAGAAGGGAGCGTCACAGATGAGCACTTCTCTGAGAACGGACAGGTGTCACAGAACACAGAGGCCGGGACAGACGGGAGTGTCACAAACAAGCGTGTCTCTGAGAACAGACAGATGTCACAGAACACTGAGGCCATGACAGAAGGGAGCATCACAGATGAGCACGTCTCTGAGAACGGACAGATGTCACAGAACACTGAGGCCATGACAGACAGGAGTGTTTCTGAGAACAGACAGATGTCACAGAACACTGAGGCCATGACAGACAGGAGCGTTTCTGAGAACAGACAGGTGTCACAGAACGCAGAGGCCATGACAGAAGGGAGTGTCACAGACGAGCGCATCTCTGAGAACGGACAGATGTCACAGAACGCAGAGGCCGCGACAGAAGGGAGCGTCACAGATGAGCACGTCTCTGAGAACGGACAGATGTCACAGAACACTGAGGCCATGACAGAAGGGAGCGTCACAGACGAGCACGTCTCTGAGAACAGACAGGTGTCACAGAACACTGAGGCCATGACAGAAGGGAGTGTCACAGACGAGCACCTCTCTGAGAACAGACAGGTGTCACAGAACACAGAGGCCGGGAGAGAGGGGAGCGTCACAGATGAGCACATCTCTGAGAACGGACAGATGTCACAGAAGGCTGAGGCCATGACAGAAGTGAGTGTCACAGATGAGCATGTCTCTGAGAACAGACAGATGTCACAGAACACTGAGGCCATGACAGACGGGAGCGTTTCTGAGAACAGACAGATGTCACAGAATGCTGAGGCCACGACAGACGGGAGCGTCACAGACGAGCACGTCTCTGAGAACAGACAGATGTCACAGAACACTGAGGCCATGACAGACGGGAGCGTCACAGATGAGCATGTCTCTGAGAACAGACAGATGTCACAGAACACTGAGGCCATGACAGACGGGAGCGTTTCTGAGAACAGACAGATGTCACAGAATGCTGAGGCCATGACAGAAGGGAGCGTCACAGATGAGCACGTCTCTGAGAATGGACAGGTGTCACAGAACACAGAAGCCGGGAGAGAGGGGATCGTCACAGATGAGCACGTCTCTGAGAACGGACAGATGTCACAGAACACTGAGGCCATGACAGAAGGGAGTGTCACAGATGGGCGCATCTCTGAGAATGGACAGTTGTCACAGAACACTGAGGCCATGACAGAAGGGAGTGTCACAGACGAGCGCGTCTCTGAGAACGGACAGTTGTCACAGAACACAGAGGCCTCGACAGAAGGGAGCGTCACAGACGGACGTGTCTCTAAATGCCTCTGAGGTGTCTCCCCGTGGCCGGGACGGGCAAGGCTCTGAAAGTGTGCATAGGCGCTGGAGTCCAGGTAAGATTGCCCAGACGCTCGTGGGGCAGAGCCCACGAGACTCTGGTCCTGGACAGAGGACAGCCGCAGGGAGGACGCCAGCTCAGGCTGTGGACGCTGATTCGGCCAGGCCGAGTCCCTCTGCTCTGTGACCCAATACCCCAGAGCAAGGCGCCTCAGCCCTGATGCCGAGGGCTCGCCTTCTCTGGGCCGCCTTCACTCTGTGTGTGTGTGTGTGTATGTGTGTGTGTGTGTGTGTGTGTGTGTGTGTGTGTGTGTTCTAGAATCTTCTAGATTTGGGCCCAGGCCCCTCCAGGCACCCCCTTCTTCTGCTGGGTTCTGGGCTCCACCCCTTATGCCGCCCGAGGGGTTCCAGCTCGGGGGTCTCAGCCCCTAGGAGGTCCCTGGGCAGCTCCTGGGAGGCCGCGGGTGGCTGCCGAGTCCGGGGTCCCACACCGGAGGGGCACGTTCCAGACGCGCCCCCACACGCCACCCCCGGCAGTCCCACTGAATGCCTCTCCTGGCCAGGGGCTGCAGGGACCCTCAGGCCGGGGACCAGCACACCTCAGCCCCTCTCCCAGGGCCTCCCGCCCCGAGTCAGGGAATGCGCCTGACGCTGTTCTCTGCAGACTCAAGGCACAAGGTTTCCTTTCACCTGCTGCCGCAGTGGCGCAATACGCTGGGGAGGACAAACTAGCACCTGCGGAGACGCATGGCTCGCACCCGCGATCTCGGTAAGGAAAGGGATGAGAGTGACGTGGGCACCTCCATGGAAGAGCCCCGGGCCTCACCCGTGTCTGAACGTGGCAGTTACTCCGGGCAAGTGGCAGTTACTTCAGGGAAGGAGCAGTTACTCCCGAGAGGGGCAGTTACTCCCGCAAGGGGCAGTTATTCCCAGGAAGGGCACTTACTCTTGGCGATGAGCCGTTACTATTGGCAACGGGCAGTTACTCTGGACAAGGGGTAGTTACTCTTGGTAATAGGCAGTTACTAGGCAATGGACAGTTACTCCAAGTAATGGTCAGTTATTCTTGGTAATGGACAGTTACTCCGGGCAA
>NC_073313.1:267267281-267282562 GCF_027595985.1 Sorex araneus | reverse complement strand
CATCACTCTAGCAGGTAGCGGTGATTCGGAGGAAGGAGGAAACTCCATCTTTCCTCCCCAGATGAGCCCTGATTACCCTGTCAGCTGAGCAGCCGCCGACCTAGCCACCAGCGCCCTCTGCTGGCCCCGCGCCCCGCGGGGGGCCGGCCAGGCACTGACCGCTGGGGCGGCCTCGGAGGGCGTGCACCAGAGACCGGCCTGCAGCCCCCCCGCCCCGCAGAGCCCCGGCCTTTGCTCTGACGAGACGTCCAGGTGCCCAGCGGCCGGGTTCCCCCTTGCCTGTGTGTCTGGGCAGCAGCGAGGGCCGGCTGTGCCCACTGGCTCCCCGAGTCCCCGAGGCTGAGGGCAGAGCTGGCGGCAGGAGGCATACGGCAGCGTGGGCGGGTCCGACCCTGTGAGGGTGCCCGCACGCCCACGCAGCTCCGCCCGCTGTCCCCCACCCGGACAGACTCCCCCTGAATCCAGGCAGGCTGCCGCTGGGTCCTGAGCGCCCACGGGCCAGCCAGGGACGGATAGCTGACCACGGGGAGCCAGCCTGCTGCCCTCCCTGCCCCACCTCGGAGATGCCCTCAGCCCCAAGGCTGCGGCGGCGGGGGTACGAGCCCCGGAGACCCCAGCCACGCGCGCCTACAGAAAGGGGCGCCCACCACTGCCCTGCCCTGCCACCCGTGCAGCCAGGGGACAGGAAACGTCCCGGGCCCCGCCCACGGCCCCACGCCAGCACCCCGGGGCCCTGGGGCCCCTGGGGACGAGATGCTCTCAGCCCTCACGAGGTGTCTCTGCAGGTCCCGGTGAGAGCAGGGCTGGAAGGCGGGCCACACCTAGGGCTGTGGAGGGGTCCCATTTGCCCTACAGCGGGGAGGGAGGCGAGAACAAAGGCTGGGGGGGGGGGGGCTGCCCTGTCCCTACTGCCCCTGTGTCCCAGGACAGTGGCCCTGCCCCAGGGGTCAGACACAGGTGGGGGGGAGGCCCAGGCAGGACGCTGACACCCAGCCCAGCGCCCCGCGGGACCCCGCCCCTTCCCCCCGGAGCTCCGCAGCAGGAAACACCACAGAAGGGGGGTGGGGGCGCCACGGGGGCGTGCGGGGGTGCGTCAGAGATCACAGGGGCGGACAGTGCAGTGACGGGACTGTGGTCCTGGGGGTCCTGCGGGAGGGGTCCGCGGGGGGAGGGGGCCCCGCCAACGGCTCTCGCCCTCCCGAGCGGGAGCGCCTGTTGTCCAAACAGGCTAATTAGGTGTCTGTATCTGGGGACCGGCAGCAGTGGCATCCGTCGCCATGGCAACCGGGCTGCAGCGGTCTCCAAGGCCAAATCCCTCTTCCTCCAGCCTCGGGCGGCCCCCGCTGTCCTGGCCCCCCGCCCCTGCTCGCTCTCCGTCCAGCTGCTTCAAAGGCCAGCCTGCCTGCCCGGGCCCGAGAGACAGGAGCAGCGGGGAGGCCTTGCACACGGCTGACCGGGGCTCGGACCCGGGACCCCATAGGGTCCCCTGAGCCCTCCAGGAGTGACCCCTGAGCACAGAGTCAGGAGTCAGCCCCGAGCACTGTCAGGTGTGGCTCACACCTTTGCTCCGTCACCATGCCCACCTGATGGCCTGACCCTCAATGCCACGCCCATCCTGACGCCCCGCCCACCGGCACCACGCCCATACATATGCCCCGCCCACTCCCGTGCCACGCCCACCCGACGCCCCGCCCCCTGGGGCTGGCCCCTGCCCTGCTCCCGCTATCTGCAGCCCCCAGAGCCGCTGCTCCCAGCGCTGTCAAGGCGCCGTTTCCCTCCCGCAGGGGCCCAGCCTTGGCCCGTGTGTCACAGGCCCCGCCTTGGCTTCCCCACGTTTAGGGTCCCGAGAACGGCCTTGCAGCACCCCGGGCCTCCCGGGCAGGGACAGCGGGCGCAGCCGGGACACGGGCCTGTCCCCGCACTGCCCCCCCACCCCCTGCACACCCCCAGTGCCGTCCTGCAGTGGGGAGCCGGGGCTGCACCCAGGGCGGCTCTGGGACCGGCTTCCCGCTGCTGGGGCTGCAAAGGCCTCACTCCACGCCGGCCTTCGTTCCCTCCCAAGCTGCTGCCACACCCCACTCCCTGCTCCCCAGGTGCCACAGTGCTCCCCCGCCCCGCCCCGTGCTCCGGGGTGCACCTGCTCTGTGGAGGAAGGCGCTGGAGGGAGGCAACCCAGGCGGCAGGGTCTTTTTGCATTAAACTACTGTGCTTGGGGCCAAAGCAGAGTACAGCAGGTAGGGCATTTGCTTCGCACACGACTGGCCCAGATTCGATTCCTGGACACCCATATGGTCCCCAAGCCTGTCGGGAGTGGTCCCTGAGCACAGAGCCAGGAGTAGCCTTGAGCACCACCAGATATGGCCCCAAAAAAAGGAGGAGGAGGAGGAGGAAGAGGAGGACAAGGCATTGGTTGTTCAGGGTGGGGGAGTGGCCCAAGACCACTGAACGCAGGTGGCAAGAGAGAGAGAGAGAGAGAGAGAGAGAGAGAGAGAGAGAGAGAGAGAGAGAGGGAGGGAGGGAGAGGGAGAGAAGGAGAGATAGAGAGGGAGAGAGAGGGAGAGAGAGGGGGAGAGAGGGGGAGAGAGAGGGAGAGAGAGGGGGAGAGAGAGGAAGAGAGAGAGAGGGAGAGAGGGGGAGAGAAGAAAAGAGAGAAAGAGGGAGAGGGAGAGAGGGGAAAGAGGGAGAGAGAGGGAGTGAGGGGAGAGAGAGGGAGGGAGAGGGAAAGAGAGAGGGAGGGAGAGGGAGAGAGAGGGGGAGAAACAGGGAGGGAGAGGGAGAGAGAGAGAAAGAGGGAGAGAGAGGGAGAGGGAGAGAGAAAGAGAGGGAAAGGGAGAGAGAGGGGAGAGAGGGAGAGAGAGGAGGGGAGAGACAGAGGGAGAGAGACAGAGGGGGGAGAGGGGGGGAGAGGGGGGGGAGAGACAGAGGGAGAGAGACAGGGATAGAGAGAGGGAGAGAGAGAGAGGGAGAGAGAGAGGGGGAGAGAGAGAGAGCACACCACGGGCTTCTTACTCATTCTGTGAGCACATACGGGACGCAGCCTCCCGCCGGGGCCCCTTCCGGAGAGTTCTCTGCCTCTCCGGGCTGTCTCCACCAGCGGCCCCCCCCCCCCCCCCGTCTCCCAGATGGACCCGAAGCGCCTGAAGAAGCAGCTTCCGAAGGTCCTGAAGCTGCTGAAGCCCAGCGACCGGGTCCTGCTGGTGGGCACCACCCGGCGGCCCTTCGACGCCGACCTGCAGGCCTTCTGCAGGGGTCTACGAGAAGATCATCCTAGTGCCCCGGCCCGACTACGCGTCCCGATACGGCGAGTACCTCTGGTGGCCGGGGGGCCGGGGGCGCAGCAGAGGGAGGGCCCCGGGCCACCCTGCAGGGTGACCTTCAGGACGGGCTGCTCGGCACAAGTCTCACTCAGCACTGGCGGGTTTGTCCAGAGTAGACGTTCAAATGCTGCTTCCTTCGGAGACGTGTTTGGGTTTGCTTCTGGACACACTTGGTGGGGCTCAGGGATGCTCCTGGCTCAGTGCTCGCTCGAGGGTCCCTCCCTATGGAGCCTGGGCTCCAGCCCACTGCACCGTCCCTCTCGCCCTGAGCTTCCTTCTTGGTTTGTTTGTGGGGGGAGTATTACACCCAGGGGTGCTCGGGGCGGACTCCTATGTCTGGGGCTCACCCCTGAAGTGCTCAGGGATCAGATGTGGTGTCGGGGACCAAACTCGGGTGCGCTGCCAAGCAGGCGCCCTCCCCGCCGTGCAGACCTAACTCTCGCCCCGAGAGCTGTTTCTCGGGGCCCCTCCCGAGCAGTGGCCGAGACCGGGGCTCTGGGTGCGGAGCGATGTCCAGTGCTCAGCCTGGCCCACCCCACGGGCAGAGGGCAGGACCAGCCCCGGGGGGCGGGGGCGGCGGGCACTGACTTCCAGCGGGGTGTTGTGGCGCGGGGCGGCTGGTCCCAGGGCGCAGTTGGGGCCCCTGCGCTGCTGTGGGCGTGGCCGACACTTGACCTTCTCTGCGACTCTGTCCCCAGCCGGGGGTCCCTGGATGGAGGGTGCGGGCAGCCACCGTGTGGGCAGGGGCTGCGTGTCCTGGCCGGCGCCCACTGTCCCCTCCACCACACGGACGGCCACCAGCCTCCCGGGCGAGGCTCCGCTCCGGCCCCTTGGAGCCTCGCGGTCACGGGCCTCCCTGGTCCCTCCGTCCCCGCAGCCTGGGCAGGGCCTCTGCCGGCCTCTCCGGGGCTCCCGCCCAGGCGCTGGGTGCGGCCCCGCGAATAAGAGGGAAACCCGTGGGGCCCCCGAGGGGCGCAGGGGGGAGGGCGTCTGCCTTGCTGCGTGCTCAGCTCCGAGGGTCCCCGGCTCTCCCCAGCAGCCACCGCTCCGGCTCTTTCGGCGTTGGCGCGTGTCCGTGTGGCCGCGAGAGCTCAAGGCGGGTCTCACCCAGGGGCCCCTCCACCCGCGAGGCCCTGGCACCAGGTCCCGCCAGCGTGAGGGGAAAGGGGGCCCTCGGGGGGTCCGGGGACCCATCCAGGAGGGCCTTGGCCAGGATGACCTTTGCAGCGCCCCAGGCAGGGGAGGGGCGGCCTGAGGAGTGACAGCCCCCAGTCTGTGGGCTCCGGCCCCCGCCGGCTCTGTCTGGCTCTGTGCTCTGACTATGTGCAGGTCAGAGCTCTGGGCTCTGTGCTCTGGCCGTGTGCAGGTCAGGGCTCTGGGCTCCGTGCTCTGGCCGCGTGCAGGTCAGGGCTCTGGGCTCCGTGCTCTGGCCGTGTGCAGGTCAGGGCTCTGGGCTCCGTGCTCTGGCCGTGTGCAGGTCAGGGCTCTGGGCTCCGTGCTCTGGCCGTGTGCAGGTCAGAGCTCTGGGCTCCGTGCTCTGGCCGCGTGCAGGTCAGGGCTCTGGGCTCCGTGCTCTGGCCGCGTGCAGGTCAGGGCTCTGGGCTCCGTGCTCTGGCCGCGTGCAGGTCAGGGCTCTGGGCTCCGTGCTCTGGCCGCGTGCAGGTCAGGGCTCTGGGCTCCGTGCTCTGGCCGCGTGCAGGTCAGGGCTCTGGGCTCCGTGCTCTGGCCGTGTGCAGGTCAGGGCTCTGGGCTCCGTGCTCTGGCCGTGTGCAGGTCAGGGCTCTGGGCTCCGTGCTCTGGCCGCGTGCAGGTCAGGGCTCTGGGCTCCGTGCTCCTGCCGCGTGCAGGTCAGGGCTCTGGGCTCCGTGCTCTGGCTGTGTGCAGGTCAGGGCTCTGGGCTCCGTGCTCTGGCCGTGTGCAGGTCAGAGCTCTGGGCTCCGTGCTCTGGCTGTGTGCAGGTCAGGGCTCTGGGCTCCGTGCTCTGGCCGTGTGCAGGTCAGGGCTCTGGGCTCCGTGCTCTGGCCGTGTGCAGGTCAGGGCTCTGGGCTCCGTGCTCTGGCCGTGTGCAGGTCAGGGCTCTGGGCTCCGTGCTCTGGCCGCGTGCAGGTCAGGGCTCTGGGCTCCGTGCTCCTGCCGCGTGCAGGTCAGAGCTCTGGGCTCCGTGCTCTGGCCGCGTGCAGGTCAGGGCTCTGGGCTCCGTGCTCTGGCCGTGTGCAGGTCAGGGCTCTGGGCTCCGTGCTCTGGCCGTGTGCAGGTCAGGGCTCTGGGCTCCGTGCTCTGGCCGCGTGCAGGTCAGGGCTCTGGGCTCCGTGCTCTGGCCGTGTGCAGGTCAGGGCTCTGGGCTCCGTGCTCTGGCCGTGTGCAGGTCAGGGCTCTGGGCTCCGTGCTCTGGCCGCGTGCAGGTCAGGGCTCTGGGCTCCGTGCTCCTGCCGCGTGCAGGTCAGGGCTCTGGGCTCCGTGCTCTGGCTGTGTGCAGGTCAGGGCTCTGGGCTCCGTGCTCTGGCCGTGTGCAGGTCAGGGCTCTGGGCTCCGTGCTCTGGCCGTGTGCAGGTCAGGGCTCTGGGCTCCGTGCTCTGGTCGTGTGCAGGTCAGGGCTCTGGGCTCCGTGCTCTGGCCGTGTGCAGGTCAGAGCTCTGGGCTCCGTGCTCTGGCCGTGTGCAGGTCAGGGCTCTGGGCTCCGTGCTCTGGCTGTGTGCAGGTCAGGGCTCTGGGCTCCGTGCTCTGGCCGTGTGCAGGTCAGGGCTCTGGGCTCCGTGCTCTGGCCGTGTGCAGGTCAGAGCTCTGGGCTCCGTGCTCTGGCTGTGTGCAGGTCAGAGCTCTGGGCTCCGTGCTCTGGCTGTGTGCAGGTCAGAGCTCTGGGCTCCGTGCTCTGGCCGCGTGCAGGTCAGGGCTCTGGGCTCCGTGCTCTGGCCGCGTGCAGGTCAGGGCTCTGGGCTCCGTGCTCTGGCCGTGTGCAGGTCAGGGCTCTGGGCTCCGTGCTCTGGCTGTGTGCAGGTCAGAGCTCTGGGCTCTGTGCTCCGGCCGTGTGCAGGTCAGAGCCCTCGCGCTGGGACTCGGCGGCTGTTAATAACGCGGAGGGGCTGAGCATGATCTTAACCGTGGATTAAATAGTCCCTTTCGTCTGACAAAACCGTGAGTCCTTCGAAAGCGAAGACTCGTGGCTGGGGAGGCGGCACAGCGGGCCTTGCACACGGTCGACCCGGGTTCAATCCCCGGCACCCCCTGTGGTCCCGAATCCTGCCAAGAGTGAGCCCTAAGCACAGAGCCGGGAGTCATCCCTGAGCACAGAGCCAGGAGTGAGCCCTGAGCACAGAGCCGGGAGTCATCCCTGAGCACAGAGCCAGGAGTGAGCCCTGAGCACAGAGCCGGGAGTGAGTCCTGAGCACAGAGCCAGTAGTCATCCCTGAGCACAGAGCCGAGAGGCAGCCCTGAGCACAGAGCCAGGAGTGAGTCCTGAGCACAGAGCCAGGAGTGAGTCCTGAGCACAGAGCCGGGAGTCAGCCCTGAGCACAGATCTGGGAGTTAGCCCAGATCTTCCGGGCGTGGCCCCAAAATAAAATTAGCTAAATAAGATCAAAGCCCTTGGGTGCGTGGGGAGGGAGGGGGGCGAGGGGCGTGGCGCATCCCTAGCACCGTGTGGCCCCCAGAGCACACCAGCAGGTGGAGCCCCCAAGACACAGGAGCAAAATGAACTCAAGCTCTTGGTGGGTGACGGGCCGTGGGTGAGGCCCGCGGAGGGTCACAGAGGTGCCAGGCCAGGCTCCGCCCGAGGCCTCCGCCCGCTTCCTTGCTGGGCCGTGGTTGGGTCTGGGGTTGGTGGGGGCCGGGTGCTGGCTGGAGGGTTGCTGTTCTACTTTGGTTCCCTGGGGCTGCTCTCGGCTCTGTGCTCGGGGGCCGGGCCTGGGCGTCCCGCAGGCCACTGGGCTGAGTCTGGGGTGACCGTCGGGAGGGAGGGCGTGCCCAGGACCCCGCGCGCACATGCCCCTACTCACCAGGCCGGGCCTCTCGGCCTCTGCCGCCCGTCTCTCCGAGGGGGCGGGGGCCAGGGCCGGCACCCGCCGTCCGGGGGGACCCAGGGCCTGAGACACCAGGCTGCCCGGCCCCAGGCGCAGTCCTTGGCCGGCGAGTCCCACTCAATATCCACCCAGACCACACTGTCTCCCTCAGACCGGCCCCGGCGCCCCGCGGGCGCGGTTGATTGATGCCCTGTCGCGAGTCCCCACCCCGGCGGCCTCCCGTCCACGTCCCAACGCCGCCGCCATCCCCTCCCCCCTCCCCGTCTCCCCTGGGCGCTGGCTCTCTAATAGCCCAATCCATCACCAGCCCGGCCGGCCAGCGCCCGGTCCTGGCCTCCGCACCTCCTCCTCTGACTTCTCTGGAACATTCTAGGTTTCAGAGGTCAGAAGACCACCCAAATGCTTTGGCAAAATCCCAAATTAAGGGGCTGGAGCGATAGCACAGTGGGGAGGGCGTTTGCCTTGCAAGTGGCCGACCTGAGTTCGATTCCCAGCATCCCATATGGTCCCCTGAGCACCACCAGGGGTAATTCCTGAGTGCAGAGCCAGGAGTAACCCCTGTGCATCACCGGGTGTGACCCAAAAAGCAAAAAGAAAAAAAAATCCCAAATTAAAACCCGTTTGTTCTGGGGGGGGGGGGGCGCGGGCAGAGCGATAGCTCAGGGGGGAGTTCGTCTGCCTTGCACGCAGCCGACCCGGGTTCGATTCCCAGCATCCCATAGGGTCCCTGAGCACTGCCAGGAGTGATTCCTGAGCGCAGAGCCAGGAGTCGCCCCTGAGCATCGCCGGGTGTGACCCAAAAAGCAAAAATATATATAAATTAATAAATTAATAAACGCCACGGTTTGTGGGGCCTTTTCAGCCCGGCCTGTCCCCATAGCTCACCCGCTGCCAGGGCTCCAGGCTAAGGCACCCAGAGGGTCCCAGCTGGGGGTGCCCAACCCTGGGTGTGTTCCCTCGGTGCGGATGAAGGCGTCCAGGCTGGGGGTTCCCCCCCTCCCCCGTGGGCTCTGACTTCTCTCGGGCGGTCAGCTGCAGACCCAGCGCCCTCGCCCGCCCGCTCGCCCGTCAGGAACGTGGTGGCGTCTGCCGCCCGTGCTGTCCCAGTGGGTGTGGGGAACCCACGGGCATGGGTGCTCACAGATGCTCGCAGAGCCAGCCCCACCCCTGGCGCCCGCAGCTGAGGGGCGAGGTCGGCCTCGGGGAGAAGCAGGGGAGAAGCATTCGGGGCTGGCGGGCTCAGCCCTCCCCAGGGATTCGCCCCCCGACCTCCTGCACCCCCTCCCCGCAGCACCATCCTGCAGGGGGTCGAGGTCCCTGCAAGGTGACCCCAGCCCCAAGCCCTGGGCCCTGGAGGGGACTCGGGCTCCTCCCGATTCCGGCCCTGTGCTCTCTGCCGGGCCGTGAGCCCTGGGCACGGCCACCGCGTCGAGCCCCCGTCACCCCCTTACAGAGTGGATGCGCCCCCTGGCTGACGTCCACTCTGCCCCTCTGGGTTCCGATCCACTCAGTCTTTGTCCCTGGGCTCTGGGGTGTCCGGTGGCCCCGGTGCCCCCTGACCCTGGCTGTGAGCTTGGACATTGCCCCCCCCCCGCCCCGGGGCAGCGTCTCCAGTAGCTACGAGGGACGGCCGGGCAGTAGCTGCCGAACGTGGGAAATCCCGGTTCCCTGCAGAGGCAGCAGCACGAGGCTCTGAGGGTCACTGCCGGCCGGTAGGCACCAGCGGAGAGTCTGAGAGGGTCCCCTCCGCCCGTGCGCCCAGTCTCGCTAGAGGCCCCTTTAGCGGAGCCACGCGGCCACTCTGCTGCCCTGGGCATCCCCGAGCCCGCGGGAAGGCCCCGGCCGTGGGCGGCAGCGGAGTGGCCGGCTTCCCGGGCCGCTGACGCGGCTCTCCCCCCGCAGTGCTGTGGAAGGAAGCCATCCAGCGCCACGGGGGCGTCCTCACGGGGGCCCTGAACATCAGCTGCCTCGCCAAGGTCACCGACGGCTTCACCCAGGGACACATCGTCCAGGTGGTCAAGGCCGCGCTCACCGACCGCCGGCTCCGCCAGCAGGAGCGCAAGCCCCTCGCGGCCAGCGAGTTCATCGCGGCCATGACGAGCATGGTGCCCGTGTACCAGGAGGAGGAGGAGAGCTTCAAGGTACGGCCCGCCCCGCCCGCACCCACCTCTGCGCCTGCGTCCGCGCGGCCCGGGGACCACACGCTCGCCAAAGCTTCGCCGTCGAGTGGGCTGGGAAACGTGGATTTTCTTCCACCTTTGAAGTACGGTCCCACGAACAGCCGCTTAAACAGCTGACGAGCACCTTCACGGTCATCGGACTCACATGCATACATGCACACGATACATGCACTCATGCACGCACATGCAGCTCGCCCTGCTCATGTGTCTGGGCGTGTCCATGCATGAATGTCTGCACATGCATGTGGGTGTGCAAGGATGCGTGCATGCACACTCCGGCATGCGTGTGCAATCAGGCATA
The DNA here is from genome assembly GCF_027595985.1 of Sorex araneus. Lineage (NCBI taxonomy): Eukaryota > Metazoa > Chordata > Mammalia > Eulipotyphla > Soricidae > Sorex > Sorex araneus. Next base: position 267,272,748 of record NC_073313.1, on the reverse strand, counting down.
CATGCACATGTATGTGCATACACACTCAAGCATGTATGTGCCACTTGCGTCTCCAACATACAGACACAAATGTACACAAGTCTATGCACACATGGACGTAGGTATGCAGGCATGCGCACACACATACACACGCCTGGCTCGCGCTGGATTTTACCTCATCACTGACCCACTGGGACAGGTCCTGCATGGAGAAGGCTGTCAGGCAAGCACGTATGTCAGGCCCTGCGGGTTCGCCAGAACAGCGGTGCATGTCGGACACCTGCCACGGGAACTCGGCTTCCTGGTCCCTGACCGCGTCCCGAGACATGCACAGCTCTTTCCCAGCAGGCGGAGACGCTGAGAATCCTTGCACAGGGGCTGAAGTGACAGTGCAGCGGGGGACACTTGCTTTGCACAGCTGGCCCGGGCTCGATGCCCGTGTCCCGTAGGGCCCCCGAGCCCCGCCAGAGTGCAGGCAGGTGTGGCCCAAACACCAAGCCCCCACCCAGCCGGAGAAGGACCCGCTCGCCACCGTCCCCTGGGTGGGGTGGGCTTCAGGACGCTGTGGGCCCGACTCGGGTGGCAGGACCCCCAGCCTCCAGACCCTGCTCCTCCCCGCTGGCCCCGTCATTCTGCCCAGAGAGGTGCTTCCTCCTCCAGCTTCCTCTGCCGCGTCGTACAGGGACTCGGCCTGTCCGAGCACGTGGCCCTGCTCTGGGGGCGCTGGGCCACGGCAGCGGGAAGACCACCAGCCACACAGGTGCCGGGCGCCCACCCGCCCACCCCTGGGACCTCTCGGGCCCCCAGCTGACAGAGGAATCCGCTGCAGCACGTGTGGCGGCCGACTCGGGCGCCCTCAGAGGCTGGCGCTGGGCAGCCCCCGGTCCCGTGGCCGAGGGCTGAAGCCCGCGGGGGGTGAGGTGGCCCCGCGGCTGTCCTAGGCCAGAGCGTCCGGGTGGATCCACTGCAGTTGTCCCAGGAGAGAACGGGCGAGACAGCAGGAGGCAGGGCCCTGGGGCCAGAGGGGTGGAGGCCGGGGTGCGAGAGCTGGGCGGGAGGACCTGAGCTCCGTGGGACTCGTGGCCCGCGGCCACACGGAGCCTGCAGCACCGTCACTCCATGACAGCCACTGCCTCGGACTCGGGCATGAGCCACGGGGCGAGGAGGGAGGGTGGGATCAGCGGCACGGGGGGCCACGGCGCTCAGGAGTGCCCCAGGGAGGGTGGTCCCTGGGGTGACACGGCCCCCCGCCCCACCCCCACCTGGGGGCTGGTCACGCCACGAGGGCCACTCGGGGTCCAGGGGGCGGTGCCGGAGTCTGTGCTCGGGTCCGACCCGTCCCGTTTGCTCTCCAGGCCTGGTACGCCAAGACCCCGCTGGGGAGGAAGAGAGCCCTGGCCCTGCTGGGGCCCGGCCTGGACAGGGACAAGGACGCAGGGAAGGACAAGAAAGGGGCCAAGGAGAAGAAGAAGAAGAAAAAGAAGTAGCCCTGGGGGGCCCCGGGCCTGACCCTCCCAGAGGCCTCTGTGTCCCCTGAGGCCCCCGGGGGCCACGCTCGAGTTGTTTGTCTGTAACAATTGTTTGTAGACCTTGTCGTTGTCGTAGTTTGTGTAAAATCACTGGGCCGCACGGCTCGCCCTGGGGGGCTGGGGTCTGCCTCTGTCTCCCCGACGGGCTCGTCCTGGGGGGCTGGGGGCCCCTCTGTCTCCCCGACGGGCTCGTCCTGGGGGGCTGGGGGCCCCTCTGTCTCCCCGACGGGCTCACCCTGGGGGGCTGGGGGCCGCCTCTGTCTCCCCGACGGGCTCGTCCTGGGGGGCTGGGGGCCCCTCTGTCTCCCCGACGGGCTCACCCTGGGGGCTGGGGGCCGCCTCTGTCTCCCCGACGACGGGCTCGCCCTGGGGGGCTGGGGGCCGCCTCTGTCTCCCCGACGACGGCTGTGTTTCCTAGAAGGAGCTCGGCGACGGCGAGGACATGGCCACCGCCCGCCCGCCTTCCCGGCCAGCCACGGACTCTGAGGGGACCGTCCAGCACAGGGAACAGAGCCGCTGGCCCGGGACTCGTCCCGTCCCGTCAGTGGCCGGAGCGGAGCACAGAGTCTCGGAAACGAGCCATTTCCCGTCTCCTGACGCGGACAAGGGGAAACCGGGCACCAGGTCCCAGAGGTCCCGGGGGTGCTGGGGGTGCACAGACGCCCCCGAGTCTCCCGCCTCGTGCTTGGGCGGGGCAGGGCCAGGAACCAGGACCGAGGGCACGGAGCAGTGGGGAGGCGAGGAGGGAGCAGGAAAGCGGGTGGGGGGGGGACCCGCCTCTCGGCACCGCACCGTGAACTCCTGCAGCCGGGGCTGCATCCGAGGCTCCCGGCCGGGCCCCAGCGGCTGTCCGGGGCCTGGGTCCTCCCGTCCCACACTGCCCCTTGCCCTGAGGGCAGGAGCGAGCCCTGCTCCGTGCTCCCCGGGCGGGCCGGCGGTCCTCCCGAGCTTGGCTCTGGAAGGGGTTCACTCTCCGGGTGCCCAGCTGTCCTGCCCCCGGGGCGCGCCCTCCCACCCGACGTCCCCGCCGTCCCTCTTCGTGGCAGACCTTAGCAGGGACCCCAGGAGCTGGGGGTCACTGCCAAATAGCCGGGGCCCGATGGCAGATGGGGCAAGTGGACTGGGCATAGGGTCCAGCAGGCGGGAGTCGGCCCTGGTGTGGAGGGGCCCGGCCCGCACAGGACCCTCTCTGATGGGCAAGAGGGGAGCGTGCAGGGCTGGAGCGATAGCACAGCGGGGAGGGCGTCTGCCTTGCACACGGCCGACCCGGGTTCAATCCCCAGCATCCCATATAGTCCCCCGAGCACCGCCAGGAGTAACTCCTGAGTGCAGAGCCAGGAGGAACCCCTGAGCTGGAATGTTCTGGAAAGAGGTTCTCGGGCCCCTCCACGCCCCCCCATCCACCACAGGGCCCGGCAGTCAGACTGGGGGCGGGCGGTGGGGTCACCACTCCAGGCCTGGGACAGCCACGTGGCGATGCCCCTCTCACGGCTATCAACCTCATTAGCCCTGTCAGGCTGCTCCCGGGCCGGAACCCGGGTCCCGGGACTGCGCACGCGCGGCTCTGGCCAACCCAGAGTGGCGGCCCTGCAGACAGCCCAGACCCTCAGAGGCCAGCGGCCACGCCTGCGTCTCTCGCCCTGAGCCCCTCGCAGACACGCCCGGCCCCTCAGTGGGCCCTGTTGGGGCCTCCACCGGGTCTCGGGGCCGCGCTGGGAGCACTGAGAGGGGAGCAGCGTCTGCAGCAGACAGGAGCCCGGGGCAGCTGGCCACTCGCCAAGCACTGGCCCCGAGAAGGCCGCACCGACCTTGACCCTCGGCTGCGCCTCCCAGCCCTGCCCTCACTGGCCTCCATGGCCCTGGCTCTCACCCTCCCAACACACAGTCTCACACGGTCACACACACACACACATACACACACACCCTCTCAACACAGTCACACACACACACACACACACACCCTCCCAACACACAGTCTCACACGGTCACACACACACACACACATACACACACACCCTCTCAACACAGTCACACACACACACACACCCTCCCAACACACAGTCTCACACGGTCTCACACACACACACACACACACACACACACCCTCCCAACACACAGTCTCACACAGTCACACACACACACGCACACACCCTCTCTCAACACACAGTCTCACACAGTCTCTCTCACACACACACAAACACACATACCCCCTCCCAACACAGACTCACACGGTCACACACACACACACACACACACACACTCCCAACACACAGTCTCACACGGTCTCTCTCTCACACACACACACCCTCTCAACACACAGTCTCACACAGTCTCACACACATACACACACACCCCCTCTCAACACACAGTCTCACACGATCTCACACACACACATACACACACACACCCTCTCAACACACAGTCTCACACAGTCTCTCACACACACACACCCCCTCTCAACACACAGTCTCACAGGTCTCTCTCTCTCTCACACACACACATACACCCTCTCTCAACACACAGTCTCACACGGTCTCACACACACACACACACACACACCCTCCCAACACACAGTCTCACACAGTCTCTTTCACACACACACACCCTCTTAATACACAGTCTCACACGATCTCACACACACATAGAGTCTCATGCAGTCACACATACACACAGTCTCACACACCCTCTCTCTCAGCACACTCTCACAGTCTCACACAGTTTCTCACACACACAGTCTCACAGTCTCACAGTCTCACACATATACACACACAGAGTCTCACAGTCTCTCTCACACACATAGTCACACACATATATCCATCCTCAGACATCCTTTCTCTCCTCTCTCTCTCTCTCTCTCTCTCTCTCTCTCACACACACACACACACACACACACACACACACGCTCTCTTACACCCCTTCTCTTTCTCAGGGACCCTCCGGCTTTGCTGTCCTCCTCTCCCCGGGGTCAGGCTGGGCTCCCCCTCTTGCCCTGGGCTGGGCGTGGCCGTGTGGCTGTCCTGCTGCACTCATGCCTGTTTACTGGACCTGCCACGTAGCCCTCAGACCCGGCCAGCCTGCGAGGGCATCGTCCCCGTAGCCCGGAAGCCCAGGACCACCGGGACACCCCCTGGTGGACACTGGGGACAGCGTTGCCCCTGGCCAGGGCTCCCCGGCTGGCTCTCCGTCACCCGTCAGCCTTGGACCTGTGGCAGCCTCTGATGGTTGAGGACGCGCTATACTGCCCCTTTCCGTGTGCTCTGGGCCCTGTCTGGGGCGGGGTTTGGGTGCTAGAGTCGCCCTTCCCACTGCTTTCCTTCAGCCCCTGAGGCGTGTCGGGCTATGACTCCGGGCGCCAGGCTGGAGCACGCCGACACCGTGTGGGCCCCTGCACCCTGCCGTGCCTCGCCTCCCACCCCGGAGACACCCTGGGCCGCGGTGGTCTCCGTGGGGCAGGGAGGGACGTCACACCTGGGGGCGCTGGGACTCCCTGGGCACCGGCCTGAGGTGGGAAAGCTGAGGAGACGGCGTCCCCTCACAGGCCAGCCCAGGGACAGCAGCCTGGGGGAATCTGTCCATTTCCTTTCTCTTTGGGTCCCACCCGGCCATGCTCAGGGGCTCCTCCTGGCTCTGCACCCAGGATCACTCCTGACGGTGCTCGGGGGACATGTGGGATGCCGGGAATCGAACCCGGGTCGGCCACATGCAAGGCGGATGCTTTCCCGCCAGGCTATCGCTCCAGCCCCTAATCTGCCCATTTTCTCTCAGTGGTCCCTGGAGGACATAGGGCCCCATTTTTTTGTTTGTTTATTTGTTTGTTTTTTATTAGTGCATCACCATGAGGTGCAGTTACAGACGTACAAACTTTGGTGCTTGCATTTCAGTCATACCATGGTCGATGCCCATCCCTCCCCCAGTGCCCATCCTCCACCACCCATGGTCCCGGCATCCCTCCCGCCACC